>NW_015388121.1:23055-45561 GCF_001527695.2 Protobothrops mucrosquamatus
GATGATCATGATGCGGGCTTCGGGGCGGTGCTGGCCCCGCCCTCTTGCCGCGGGGCATGCCGGTTAGAGCGACCGGCCTTGTAGGCCTGACAGGCGGCGGCCGCAGGGGCAGGCCGCTTCGGAGGATGGAGGGGCAACCCCCGCGCCCGGACTGGGAGTTCTCGCCGGGCATATTTTCAAAAAGAGACCCGTCAGCCACTTGTCTGAAATGGTCTATGCCAGGGGTCTTCAAACTTGGCCCTATGACTGGTGGACTTCAACTCCAAGAATTCCTCAGGCAGGCATGCTGGCTGAGGAATTCTGGGAGTTGAAGTCCACCAGTCATGAAAGGGCCCAGTTTGAAGACCCCTGGTTTAGGACTACATACCTGTATTACACTTTTTATGAGGGGGAAAAAAGGCAGAAATCTTACCCTTGTTCTACATTTAGTGATAATTACCTCTCTTCCAGGCGTGGAGCCACAAAACAGCCCACAAAAATCTGAACTAGGCCTCTCTCTCCTCTTTTTTTCCAGAATGTTCCTTCAAGATTTCCTCAAAATACTCATACCTGCCTTATATTCTATAGCAGGGGTCTTCCAACTTGGCCTTTTGATGACTTGTGGACTTCAACTCCCAGAATTCCTCAGCCAGCCACACTGGCTGAGGAATTCTGGGAGTTGAAGTCCACAAGTCTTAAAAGGGCCACGTTTGAAGATCCCTGGTATAGGGTTTCCTGCCTGAGCAGGGGGTTGAACTAGACGACCTCAAAAATCCTTATTATTGTGATTGTTAAAATAAAAGTAACCCCCTCCTTTGCACAGTAAACCAACCTCAAAAGGTTTGTTTGGAGTTAGATAACCAAAGGCCAGTTGACACTAATCAACTTTTTCTTATCAGGAAATAGTATCCAGCTATCCTTCTGTAACTTTTATCTTTTCAGTTTGGGGAGGTTGAAAGCTATCTAAGGGTTTTATAAACCCTTTTTAAAAGAAAGAAAAGTAAGTCAAATCAAAATGTAAAGTAATGATGTTTAAAAATTGAAAGTAACATAGAAAGTAACTCTGCAAGCTGACAAATTACAAAGTCCCTGTCATTTGCCCCTCAGGGTTAGGGACTTCAGTTCCCATAATGCTGGCTGGGGGATTCTGGGAGTTGGTCCACCCAGCTAACAAGTGGCCGAACACCAAAGTCGGCAGCTACTGTATGAAGATGGGCACATTTTTAGCACCAGCAATAATCTTGTGGGGGAGAGGAGGGGTAAAGGTAGTCCTTGTTTAGCAACCACAACTGAGCCTGGCAGCTTGGTTGCTAAGTGAAGCAAAGCAGTTGCTAAGTAACGTGGTGAGTTTTTACAACCTTTTGAGGCTTGCTTTGCTTTCCTGCACAGATTGTGAGGATTCGTTGCACAATTACTTTTTCTTCGCGCTCACAACAGTGGCCAGTCATTAAACAAGGACTACCTGTGCTTAAAGCAATTAGATCATGAAAAACCTGACTAAATTCTACCCGGCTTTGGAGACGGACCCCGGAGGAAGAACATGTGCCTGGCTGAGGAATTCTGGGAGTTGAAGTCCACAAGTCATAAAAGGGCCAAGTGTGAAGACCCCTGGTCTGAATTACGGCATTGACAGGACCGTTTTGACACAACCGTGGCAGCATCCCCCTGGTAACGGCATCAAAATCCGGGCGCTTGGCAACTGGCACGTATTTTAAGACAGGTGCCCTCTCCCATCTGATCCCCTTTGACAACCTTCCGACAAGTCCAGTCAATGGGCGAAGCAAGATTCGCTTAACGACTGCATGATTCACTTAACAGCCGCAGTGACTCGCAAGGAAGGTAGTAAAAATGGGGCAAAACTCAGTTCACAGCCATCTTGCTTAGTAACGGGGCTCAGCTGCAACCGTTAAGCCACTACCCGTTTTGGGGGTGGCTCGTGGTTGTGGACGTTCATGCCACATGAGCCTTTTCAGGCCAGCTATTCAAACGGGCATCATTGCCTCGGCTTTGTGCGTTTACCGCTTTAAGCCCTGCGCAGTTTCCCCTTTTGGGTGCCGATGCCGGTATATTATATTATATGGTTCTGATTTGATCTGTTCCACTTGCATGCTTTTCTCTCCCAAAAATCTTAATAATAATAGTAATGATTATGATGATGATGATGTTGGAAGGGACTTTGGAGGTCATCTAGTCCAACCCCCTGCTCAGACAGGTATCCCTATACCATATCGGACAAATGGCTGTCCAGTCTTTTCTTAAAAACTTCCAGTGTTGGAGCATTCACCGCTTCTGGAGGCAGGTTGTTCCACTGGTTAATTGCCCTCACTGTCAGGAAGTTTCTCCTTAGTTCCAGGTTGCTTCTCTCCTTGATGAGTTTCCATCCGTTGCTTCTTCTCCTGCCTTCCGGCGCTTTGGAGAATAGCTTGACTCCCTCTTCTTTGGGGCAGCCCCTGAGATATTGGACACTGCTATCATGTCCCCCCTCGTCCTTCTCTTCGTTAAACTAGACATCCCCAATTCCAGCAACCGTTCCTTACGTGTTTTAGCCTCCAGTCCCCTGATCCTCTTTGTTGCTCTTCTCTGCACTCTTTCTAGAGTCTCAGCATCTTATTCCCACATCTTATTCCATCTATCCTATAAAGCTGGTCTGTATGTACGGCGTTCATTCCATCTATCCTATAAAGCTGGTCTGTATGTACGGCGTTCAATAAAGCATGGCAAACACTCCGAGGAAATGTGTTCTTTTACAGACAATAAATCCAGATGGTTTTTATTATATTTTTGCAGGTGCACTTTTACATTCCTAGACGAGAGAGGCTATTACAGATAACAAGCTTTAAATCCATGGACAGAGAAAGAACTATTGACAATGTTCTTTATGTACAGATAAAACAGTAGTCGGTTAGATGTAACCCCGGGAAGGAAACATTGCTTGCAGGAAACAGTAGCATCTCTCATAGGGATAATATTCCTCGCTGGAACCAAGGGACGCTTATTCACTCCAGTGGGACTTACGCACAGGTCAGGAGCCCAGCAAATGAATTTCCCACAGGCCTTAACACAGTGTTTCTCAACCTTGACAATTTTAAGGCATGTGGACTTCAACTCCCAGAATTCCACAGCCAGCATTGCTGGCTGTGGAATTCTGGGAGTTGAAGTCCACATGCCTTAAAATTGTCAAGGTTGAGAAACACTGCCTTAACAGATCCTCTACTACAGGGGTCCCCAATCCTGGCAACTTGTAAGACTTGCGGATTTCAACTCCCAGAATTCCCCAGCCAGCGTCGCAGAAATTCTGGGAGCTGAAGTTCGCAAGTCTTCCAAGTTGCCAAGGCCGGAGACCCCTGCTCTATCGGTTTAGCGTAGTACCAAGGTTTAGTGTCCTATCCGGCGTGGGAGACGAGGAGTCAATTCAACATATTTAGGGGTAGTAAGTCAGGAAGGGCTGCCTTAAATAACAAGGCAATAGCTGACACCACCCCGGCTTATGAAAATGTCTCCAAAGGGGGTGTCAGCTTCAGAAAACACTCGTTTAAGAGGACAGGACACGAAAGGTGAAGACGGAGAAAAGTTTTAGGCGTGGGGAAAAGCAGGGGAGTCAAACTGCTCCAAGTGTCTCAAGTCAGAAAGGCAGCCAGCCATTAGGGAAACAATTTAGTACTCCCACTTCTCTTTCTGCTGAATGCTTGCCAAGCAGCTTGATGAAATTCTGGACCGGCCTTGTTCTGCCTGCTCACGGTGAAAAAGCCACAGGTCGGCGCCGGGCTTCATCTTTGCATACTTTTTATCATCTTTGGATTCCTCGCCGAACTTCCACCTCTTAAGTCAGTCCATTTTATTTTGTTTTAATTACAAGGGGAATTAGCCACAGCAAAATGGGTGGGTGGGCTCGGCAGAGTGTCTGTTACGTACGACTCTAAAAGGCCAAACCAGCTCGCCAAATAAACGCCCCTCTGACCCGTGTCTGATCAGCTGCTCGCCAGTCCAGAAACGTACTTGGCAAATTCAAAAGCAGAAGGTAACGTGGAATGAGGCTGGGAGGGGTGGGGGTCTCCGGAGGCACCACGCCAGCAGAACGCCTCTTGGGGGTCTCCTTAGAGAGGGTGCAAGACCCTGGAATTCTTACGCCTCCCCCCCCCGAATAGAGAACATGTAACAAGGACCCTTACGCTTAAGAGTAATGTCCTCGCGGACCCATGCAGACGTACACCCTTATACACAGTTGAAGAAAACGCGGGCGTTAAAAACATGTCGGGAAAAGAGCCGATGAGAATATATTCACAGTTACAACCGTCAACGTAAAAAAAAGGGGGGGGGGAAGACAACCGAACTTGCCGTGTGCAACAATGTTAAATACACAAACCGAACTATAAAACAATACAAAGGTGTTGGGGCGGGGTGGGCGCAGTCTTCAGCTCTTGGACCCCACCCCACCCCTTTTTCAGCAGCATCTCACTTTCCATCCCCTGGCTCGGTAGCCTGCCTTACTAACTACTAGGAGCAAAAAAAGAGGACGGGAGTTGGAACCTCTCGGACCCAGATATTTGGAGTCCCCCCCTCTCAAGCGTGGCTCCGATTTGTAACGCTGCCATTGAGAGGAGAGCAGAAGAAACCCCCCCTCCAGAGGTTTAATTTCTCCTGGGGGGGAACTGGAGATGAGAAGCTACAGTGGAAGACAAGGAAGCCGTGGGTCACAAACGCTCCCAGGTTCTAGAGGAGGAGATGGTGAGGAGAGGAAGGGGGACAACTATGGGTGGACAACTGCTAGACCAGGTAGACCCTCCTGGTCTCCACAGTTGAGGTTCTCCAGGAAACCGATCCACCTGGAACCGTGTTTGTTTGGTTGTTGTTGTTTTTAAATTCGTCCTTGCAAACAAGCCAAGGATTGATGGAACTTCCTTCTTTCTATTGCCAAAAAAAAATTAAAAAAAAATGGGAGAGCGGGTTTTGGAACCTTCCCCTTTGGCGTTTCTACCGAAAAGCTTTGGTGGCATGTTTCGGCCTCGCCTCTTTCGCAGTTTCCACCCACCCGCCCCCCAAAAGTGCCAGTCTTTCAATGGAAAAGGAAGAAGGGGGGGGGAGAGAGAGAAAAATAGTCATGGCTAGCAAAAAAACAAAATAAAATAAATCCTCTCGTCACTTCTCAACCTCGCTACCGGGCGTCATCGAGGTGACCGCGGCGAGGCTGGCCTTTGGCTCCAGGGATCGGAGAACCAGAGGTGAGAGAAAGAGCGGAAAAGGAAGAGAGAGAAGGCCACGGGGGGAGCAATGGGGGGGAAGGGGACGCACCACCACCGCCGCCACCGCCCCCCGTGCTTCTCTGGGCTTCTAAGACACACTAATGTAACTCATGCATTTCCGATTTGCTAACTAAAAGCTCGCTGCGCCTTCAACCCCGCAGCCCAAGGCGCAAAAACGTCCCTTCGCGGTAGGCCAGAGACCGCCCTGGGGAGCCTGTCCCGCCGGATGCAAAAGGGACGGATGTTTCTTCTCAAAAAAAGGCCTTCTTGTGGACTCGGGCCTCCTTTTTTTAAGTCCTAGCGCCTCGCGGCTTCGTTACCTCGCCTCTGCATGTGACGGCAAAATGGGAGCCCTGCCCTCGGCAGGCGCGACCGGTTTTTACTTGGGGACCAGCCCGCGAGACTGGGGGTACAGCTGGGAGGTGGAGGCGCTGGAGGGGGAGCTGCCGGACTTCCTTCCAGTTTTAGGCCTGCGGAATGCAAAATAAGAGGAGAAGCGTGAAGAAAGGAGCCAACTGTCCAAACAAAACGTCCCGACGGCGCGTTCACGGGTAGGAAAGACGACAAATCGTGATCTAATTCAGGGCTTTTCAACCTTTTCACCCACTGTACCACTTTTAGGGTATGGCAAATATTCAAGGACCACCCGTCGCCTAGCAAGGTGTCAAAAACTTGATGGACCCAAAAAAAAAAAAAGGAAAAAAGGGATGAAGTACAGGTAGTCCTTGACTTACAACAGTTCGCTTAGTGACTGTTCAAAGTTACAATGGCCCTGAAAAAAGTGCCCCCCGAGCCACAGCCGAGCAAGACACTTGCCTGCCCACCCGGCCGCGCTCTTCCTCCTGTCCGAGGTTTTCATTGTTGTGAGCATTTCTGTTGAGGATTGGCAGTGGGGGTGGGGTGGGGGGGTGTTTGGTTTTTATTCCCCCCGTCTGCTGGGTGGTTGCAGCAGGTTTTGGTCCCTTCACATGACCCTGGGACACTGTGACCGTCATAAATAGGAATCAGTTGCCAAGCATCTGAATGTAAATCACAAGACCCTGGAGAGGCTGCAACATTCCAGCTGATCGGCGCTTCTTCTAGGCTCAGCAGAAGCGCCAGGATGAGCGCCGAGCTCCAGCTGGAGCCTAGCGCTGATCCTGGGGCTTCCGCTGAGTCCTGACAGCCCTGCAGCTCCAGCCGTCTCTCGCTCAGGCTTGTGCGGTGCTGCCTCCGGTTCAGCTCATTCCCCTCCCCTGCTACCCCTTTTCTAGGAGGGTCGCGTACCACCTGCCAGGTGCCCATGTACCACAGGTGGTACCCGTCCCACTGGTTGAAAAGCCCTGATCTAAATCAGAAACCGGGCCGCGCAAATACATTTATGTCTCAGTGTTTCAGAAATTCCTGCATCTCCAGCAGATACTTTTTTTTTCTTTTTAACAGAAATCTCTTCCCCACTTGAGGAGGCTGAAAACCAGCCGATTCAGCCCTCCAACTTCTTAGACCTCCGAAAGAACAGTGGGTTAACATTCCAGCTCACCGGGATTTTGATTTCTTCGACGTGCTCTCAAAAGTAGAGGCGTCCACTTGGATCTCATCTTCATCTTGTAAAGCGGCTTCGAGGGCCGCCTGGACTTTGGGGGCGATGGCCGGGCCCTCGTAATCCCGCGTGGTCCGACTGGGCATATCCAGTTCCAGCAGGACGATGTTTTCTGCCTAAATAGTCGAAATTCGGGCAGAGCTTAATAACTTGATGATTTCAACAGGGTAATAATGTCTGGGGGGTTTTTTTTTCTAAATATTTTCTAGGTTTCTTTTTTTAAATATTCCCTTTATTTTGGGTTTATTGCTGTCTTTGGTAAGCCACACCAAGATGTAACATTGGGACGGCTTATGGCTCTCATAATTAAATAGGAGACAATTAATAAAGGCCACAGATTGCAGTTCCTGCAGGAATCTTCCCAACTCATGGTTGGCACTTGCTAGGACAGTGGTGGCGAACCTATGGCACGGGTGACAGAGGCGGCACTCGGAGCCCTCTCTGTGGGCACACGTGCCGTTGCCCCAGCCTCGCCTCCCCCTTGACCCTCTCCTCACCAGCAGCCCCCCTGGAGGAGAGTCGCCCCCGAGCGTGACCCACGCGGGGCAGCGCAGCCAAGGACATGGCAGCCAGGCAGCATAGACAAGACCAGTGATGGCGAACCTTTTAGAGACCGAGTGCCCAAACTGCAACCCAAAACCCACTTATGCATCGTCAGGTGCCGGGTGGGTATGGCCCATTGGGTGGGTGTGGCCCATTGGCTGGGCGTGGCTGTGGTGGTAACGGCAGACTGGGCGGGACTAAAAAGTTCAATCAATCAATTCCAACTTTGCAAGATCTTTTTTTTTCCCACGAGAAGTTGAAATTGACTGATTGATTGAACTTTTTTTTTGTGCACACAGCGGCGGAGGCCTAAAGCGAAAAGGTTTTATAAAACCCAGCTGAAGGCCTAGGACTGGGGCGACGGCACGCGTGCCCACAGAGAGGGCTCTGAGTGCCGCCTCTGGCATCCATGCCATAGGTTCCCCACCACTGGACAAGACACTGCCCTCACGGCCCATCGCGCACAGTCGATGCTGCGGGGTGAGGGCAGAGGGTGTGGCCGCCACGGCGCTGCTGGGCTGCCTGGGCAATCTGCGGTGGGCCCTGGAGGCGGTAAGTGGCCCTGCGGGCAGGCGGAGTGGGGGCGGGGCAGGGGGTGGAGCAGGGGCGGGGCCAGTTTTGGGGCACTCGGTCTCTAAAAGGTTCGCCATCACTCTGCTAGGAGTTAGATAAGGGTCCAGGGAATTTAAAAAGGGTGACTCTCTAAAAGGATGCAAATGACTGGTTGTCTGCAAGGAGTATAAATCCTTCCATCCGACTTGAAGACATTTCCCTTCTCATCCAAGAAATATCTTCAGCTCTGATTGGATGGTGGAGAATGGAAGAATTTATACTCCTTGCAGACAGCCGGTCATTTGCATCCTTTTAGAGCGTCATTGAGGCCACCTGGAGGCTTACCTGAGTCCTCAGGGTCACCTGAGTGGCGCAAATGGGCGTGGAGCCTTTTGGGGACTGCTGAAAGGAATTCTACACCCATTTGCACCACTCAGGAGACCCTGAGGACACAGGTATACCTCCAGGTGGCCTCAATGACTCTCTAAAAGAAGGCAAATGACCAGCAGTCTGCAAGGAGTATAAATCCTTCCATTCCCCACCATCCAGTCAGAACCTGAAGAAGCTTCTCGGATGAGAAGCGAAATGTCTTCAAGGAAAAACAAGAAAGTCCAGTTGCCTCATGAAAAAGCACCTTTGGGACAACCGTGACTTGGATGACTGTGAATCTCCATAGACTGCAGCCATAATGAGAAAGGCAGGGCTAGAGGAATCAAAAGTTGGAATTAAGATTGCCGGGAGAAATACCAACCACCTAAGATATGCAGATGATACCACTCTGATGGCAGAAAGTGAAGAGGAACTAAAGAGCCTCTTGATGCGGGTGAAGAAGGAGAATGCAAAAGTGGGCTTGAAACTCAACATTAAGAAAACCAAGATCACGGCATCAGGCCCTCTCAATTCCTGGCAAATAGATGGGGAAGAAATGGAGGTAGTGACAGATTTTATCTTCCTGGGCTCCAAGATCACCGCAGATCGGGACTGCAGCCAAGAAATTAAAAGACGCTGGCTCCTGGGGAGGAAAGCCATGGCAAATCTAGACATCATACTAAAAAGCAGAGACGTCACCCTGCCAACTAAAGTACATATAGTCAAGGCCATGGTTCTCCCAGTTGCAATGTATGGCTGTGAAAGTTGGACCAGAAGAAAGGCTGAGCGCCAAAGAATTGAGGCCTTTGAACTCTGGTGCTGGAGAAGACTCCTGCGAGTCCCCTGGACTGCAAGGCGATCCAACCGGTCAGTCCTGGACAAGATCAACCCCGACTGCTCTTTAGAAGGCCAGATCCTGAAGTGGAAACTCAAGGACTTTGGCCACCTAATGAGAAGGAAGGACTCCCTGGAGAAGAGCCTGATGCTGGGAAAGATGGAGGGCAAGAGAAGAAGGGGACGAGAGAGAAGGAGGTGGCTGGATGGAGTCACTGAAGCAGGAGGCCTGAGCTTCAATGGACTCCAGAAGATGGCAGAGGACAGGAAGGCCTGGAGGAACGTGGTCCGTGGGATCGCGATGGGTCGGACACGACTTCGCAACTAACAACAAAAGGCCTGTTTTTCTACCGACTGCACATCTTTCTCAGGTGAGACCTCCTGGTATTTATTTTTCACCGCACTCCTTAGTTTTATTCCCAATCTCCCCCATAAAACATAGTCTGAGCTCACCCTGTATCGAGCTTCTGGGCGGACCATCATGGACATCCTCGCATGCTGACTCAGGGGCCTCTTGTACCCCACGGCAGACACCGGCCTTCTCATCATTTGTTGGTTCCTGGAATAGGCAAGGGAAACAGCAGGTCAAATACACAATGCCCGCCCTCCTGTATGAGGAAAAAGACTTAAATACTTAAAGTGTAATAAAAATCTTAACCAGTAAGAAGGTTTCAAAGATTGTGGGGGAAACAAACTTAAACAAGAATTGCAAACAGGATCTATATGGTAAGGCAATCAAGATGGTCAGTCGGACAAGAAGCGTGGTGGTTACTTGTAGAAATATTAGAAAAAGTCTACATTTAATTGTTATTTCTCTAAATGATAAGGACTGTATTAATTCAAGTTGGGCAAAAAGAGAAAAATTTTTGAAAGAAGAGAAAACACCAAGCAAAGCTATTATGTGGACTATAGAATTATAGAAACTAATTGTTACTGATTGTTTTTTAAATATAAACCCAGACAACACTAAATATGAAGGTGACTATGCAAAAAAAAATTAATAAAACATATTTTTTAAAAAAACAAATACACAATGCCCTCTCTGTTTATAACATACACACACACACACACAAACACACACACCGTAAGATTTGGGGAGCCTTTCCGGCCACTATGAAGACAATTATTTAGTCTGGAATGATATAGGCTTTCCTCCCTGAGCACGGGGCTGGACTAGATGACCTCCCCACCATCCAGTCAGAACCTGAAGAAGCTTCTTGGATGAGAAGCAAAACATCTTCAAAGAAAAAAAACAAGGAAGTCCAGTTGCCTCTTGAAAAAGCACCTTTGGGACATCCCTATGGTCCCATGATCAGGGGACTGGAGGCTAAAACACATAAGCAACGATTGCTGGAATTGGGTCTGTCTAGTTTAATGAAGAGAAGGACGAGGGGGGGACAGGATAGCCGTCTTCCAATATCTCAGGGGTTGCCCCAAAGAAGAGACAGTCAAGCTATTCTCCAAAGCGCCTGAAGGCAGGACAAGAAGCAACGGATGGAAACTCATCAAGGAGAGAAGCAACCTGGAACTAAGGAGAAACTTCCTGACAGTGAGGACAATTAGCCAGTGGAACAACCTGCCTCCAGAAGCGGTGAATGCTCCAACACTGGAAGTTTTTAAGAGACTGGACAGCCATTTGTCCGAAATGGTATAGGGTTTCCTGCCTGAGCAGGGGGTTGGACTAGATGACCTCCAAGGTCCCTTCCAACTTTACTATTATTATTATTATTATTATTATTATTATTATTATTATTATTATTAATCTTCTCCTTTATCAGTAGGCCTGTCTTCTGCAGGAAGATCTGTCCCCAACCTGGTCTTTCAGATCGTCCACTGGTGCCCCTGTCACCACTCTGAGTCCCTAACTGCGTCGGAAGGATGAGGAAAGGAAGGAGGTGGGATGTGTAGGGTAGTTGAGAGGAGGAAGGAGGAGGGAGGTGTAGGTAGGAGAAGAGAGAGGAGGGAAGTAGGCAGGAAGGGTGAAAGAGAGGGTGGACGCAGGCGGGGGGGAACTGCTGAACATCTCGGAATAGATATTTAATATGGGATTTTTTTCCTTGTTTATTAATGTATACCATATTTGTAACTTGTTTATTTGAAAATCAATAAAAATTTGAATATATATATAAAAAAATCAGAACCATATAATATAATATACCGGCATCGGCACCCAAAAGGGGAAACTGCGCAGGGCTGCCCCAAAGAAGAGGGAGTCAAGCTGTTCTCCAAAGCGCCTGAAGGCAGGACGAGAAGCCACGGGTGGAAACTAAATCAGGGAGTTAAGGAATTGAGTTTGTGTGAACTGTGTTTTGTTTGCCCTGGACATGGACTCAGGTCTGTGAAGAATAAAAGAGGATTGGTGTTTTTTTTTTTCTCCCGCGGTTCCAGCCTGCTTAGTTGGAAGAGGGGCTTCTCCTTGTGAGCGTAACCAGGACTCATGTGGGGCTGGGACAGAACAGACGTCTTCCTCAACCCTCCAAGTGAAAGGGGACTCACTCCAGTCGGGTGATGGGGTGAAGTTTCCACTGGTCCTCCTCCTCATCAAAGAAGGATCTGTTCATGATCTTGTTCTTCTCTTCCAGAGGAATGAAGTTCTCGATGATCAAGTGCCTGGGTCAGATCGGGAAAGGAGAAAGAGTGAGAGACGGCGGCCTGGGTGGGAACCCAGAAGATGTCTTCCTCGGCGGACTACACTTCCCAGATGGACCACGTCAACAGTTCTTGTCTCTGGGGCAGCTGACCACCGTCCCGTTGCTTCCCTCCCACGTTCTGGACCAGGGTTGGGGGGGGGGGGAAGGATGGCCCTGTTGTGGCTTGTAGACTTCCATCCCTGGAATTCTGGCTTCCCGGGCTGGCTCGGGAATTCTGGGAGTTGTAGTCCCCAAGGTATCAAGGAGCCGCCTCTGTTCTAGACCTGAAAACGGCAATACACGGGTTAGTCGGAACCTACTTCAGCTTGAGCTCCCGGGTCAGCTCGTTCTGGGTCTGTTCCAGTTCTTGCCTCTCCTTGATGTGCTCCTCCTGCAGGTCGTGGATTTCGGCCTTCACGGCTTGCAGCTTAGAAAACAGCTGGAAGAGAGGAATACAGCTGTCGAGGGGGACATGCACAAGGCGACTACCTCTGCGCAAAAGACCATGCGTGGGCAGTGGCTAGAATGCGGCACTGCAGGCGGATTCTGACCACAGCTTGGAGTTCGATTGTGACTGGCTCAAGCCTTCCAGCCTTCCAAGCTTGGTAAAATGAGGACCCAGATTGTTGGGGGCAATACGCCAACTCTGCAAAACTGCTTAGAGAGGGCTAGAAAGCACTATGAAGAGATATATGTCTATTGTTCAACACACACACCCCATCTCTCATCTACCTATCATCTATCTCTCATCTCTATCGATCATCTATCACAGTGGTGGCGAACCTATGGCACGGGTGCCAGAGGCGGCACTCAGAGCCCTCTCTGTGGGCACGCACGCCGTCGCCCCAGTCCTAGGCCTTCAGCTGGGTTTTATAAAACCTTTTCGCTTTAGGCCTCCGCCGCCGTGTGCAAAAAAAAAGGTTCAATCAATCAGTCAATTTCAACTTCTCGCGGGAAAAAAAAGATCTTGCAAAGTTGGAATTGATTGATTGAACTTTTTAGTCCCGCCCCGTCTGCCGTTACCACCGCAGCCACGCCCACCCAGTGGGCCACGTCCAGCCAATGGGCCACACCCACCCGGCACTCGACGATGCATAAGTGGGTTTTGGGTTGCAGTTTGGGCACTCGGTCTCTAAAAGGTTCGCCATCGCTGATCTATCATTTGTATCTCTATATGTTATCTATAGCTATAGCTATCTATCTCTCATCTCTCATCATCCATCCATCCATTTATCTATACCTATCATCTCTATCTATCATAGATGATAGATGAGCAGAGGAAGTGCCATGGTTAGAATGGTGTATTTCAGGCAAACTCTGCCCACAGCCGGGAGTTCGATCCTAACCAGTCCTCCTCCTCCTCTTTTCTTCTTTCTTTTCTTTTCCACAACCCCCCCTTCTAGCACTGATGATGTTACCTACTTGTGCAATGAAACATCTGCAAAAAAGCAACCCAGCTCAGAGAGATCCAAGGTCCTCACAGTTTTCCTCCTCCTCCTCCTCTTCCTCCTCCTCCTCACAACCCCCCCAACACTGATGATGTTCCCCAGTTGGGTAACGAAATGTCTGCAAGCAAACCACCAAACTCAGAGAGCACCAAGGAACCCATAGTCCTTCTCAACTCCTCCTCCTCCTCCTCCTCCTCCTCCTCCTCCTCCTCCTCGCAAACCCCACTCCCTTCTAACACTGATGATGTTCCCTAGTTGGGTCATGAAACGTCTGCAAGAAAACCACCAAGCTCTGAGAGCACCAAGGACCCTACAATCCTCCTCCTCCTCCTCCTCCAACCTTTTTCCCTTCTAGCATGGACGATCTTCCCCAGTTGGGTCACGAAACGTCTGCAAGACCAACAACCTACAGCTCAGGGATCCCCAAGGAACCCCAGCTCATTCCAACCCTGAGCTACAAAGATTCTCCTTGACTGGTCATCACCTTTTTCAGTTTTTTAGTTTTGATGTCCACCTCCTGCTGTAAGGAGCTGTAGGTCTCCTTCAGCTCCAGGGTCTCTTCATCCCGGCTTTCCATCTGCTGTTGGATTTCTCGCTCCCGTCGTTTCTGTAGGACACATCAAGGTGTTCGCGTTCATTTCAAGCTTCTCCGTTCACTGATCTAGGCCTTCACGTTCTTGTGAGAGCGCCCTTCATAGGGGGGGACTCTCAACTTGGCTGAAGAATTAACCCAGACATGTCAAACACAAGGCCCGGGGGCCGGATGCGGCCCGTGAAGTGGTTTCATGTGGCCTGCGAAGCCATCTTGGAAACAGTGAGGGAATGGCCCCCTCTGCCTTGGCCCTGGCCCAGGCCAGCCGGGAGCCAATGTACAATTTTGTGGTGGCCATCTATGCTGAAAGGCATTCAGTCTTAGCTCCACAAGACCGTCTGGAAACAGCGAGGAACCGGCCCCTGCCGCGTCGGCCCAGCCCCCTAGGTGCATGCTGGGGAGGTGTCACCCTTTGTGAGGAATGAAGAAATGCACCATCGCCTGGAAGTGGACAGCAAATGGCCCTCGCCTACTTCACATATCCGGCTTGATGGGCTCTGCTCTGGTCCCACCTCCTTCTGCCAGAGACCCTCAGATCTGTCCCACTCCTGCCCAGGCCCCCCACAGGCCCCCTTGATGCGAATGTAGAGCTGGCCACGCCCACCCAGTAGGCCACACCCACTCCATCCACGCCCACCCAGTAGGCCGCAACCCCCCCCCGAGGGCAATTGAGTTTGACACCCCTGAATTAACCCATCTCCCAAGAGGGTTCGGAGCCTGAATTTGCGGAGGAAAATGAGCTGGAAGGGGACCCTATGGAGGCTGAGGGTGTCTGTGGCCTCAGAGGAATGTGTTGTTGCTGATCTCTTGTTCTGTGACTTCTGCTGGGAAACCCGGAAACTCTGACCCTTGGACTGGCTGACAACGTTGCTTCCCTTTTGAAATGGCTCAGGCAAGCATGTATTCATACAGACTGGTTAGATTTATGATGTATGTGTCATTCCTTGTTATCTCCGTGGCCTTGAGTAAATTCCTCTCCTAATCAGACTGCATGTGAAACTACTGGCAGCCAGAGGCAGCTGAAGGTGTGTGTGTGTCTTCCTTTGTTTGGAGCAGTGGTTCTCAACCTTTTTAATGCCGTGACCCCAACCGGTCGTAAGTCGAGGACTAAACCGGTCGTAAGTCGAGGACTAAACCGGTCGTAAGTCGAGGACTACCCAACCGGTCGCAAGTCGAGGACTTTCCCTGCCCGGGAGCGCCACACATGCGTGGTTCTGCCCCCTGCGCCGGCCGAGGCGTAGCTGGCAAGCGGCAGAGACGGAGCAGGCCGACCACCAGCTGGCCCAGCCCAAGGGAGGTAAGGCACCCGCCGGAAAAGGGGGAAAAAATGGCAGACAAAAAAATGGCAGACAAAAAAAATGGCGGACAGCCTTGCTTGGTGACCCCCATGAAATGGTCGATCGACCCCAAATGGGGTCCCGACCCACAGGTTGAGAACCACTGGTTTGGAGGCTTGCCAGAAACTGTGGGAGCGTTTGGGGAAAATTTGGAGCAATTAAAGGGCGGTTTGAATTGCCAGCTGACTGCACTGCCTCGGTGCTGCACCCTGGGTCATCACAATATCAATGAATTAAAAGTTATGAAGTCAACAAGTTCAGAAACCCGTTTGACTCTCACACTCTTAACTTAAAAACTATAACTGCTGATTCTCAACAGAGAGCGACTGATTATACAGTACAGAAATTTTAATCAGAGGAAAAAATAGAAGGAAGTAAAGATGGCTGGCTACTTCAAGGGACTGCGGTTTAGGACGTTTTTTGCTGGAAACGAGCATTCTTCCAGTTTCCAGCCCAAAAAAAAGGTCCACTGGATATAATGGGTCCACTTAAAATGACTGCCCTGTTCTCTTAATGACCACGCTGTCCATTTAACCACAAAAAAATAATTTTAAAAAGAAATGGCCAATAATGAATATTTCATTTTAATCACATTTTAAATTTAGTATTATTGTATTAGTTATCTGTTTTAACTGGCTGTAAGCCGCCCTGAGTCCATTAGGAGAAGGGCGGGGTATAAATTTGATAAAATAAATAAAAATAAATAAAATAAAAAAAAAGTTAATAAAATCAGGCAGAGTCACATGGTGACCCGCTTTACGGCCTCCGTAACGTGCGACCGTAATTCCTGGCTCAGTTACCCTCGATAAGTCAGGGACCGCCCGTAGTTTTCACACTTGTGAAAGACCTTTGCTTGGGAAATATTCTCAGGGCCCTTGGTCCAGGTAGGAAAGGGGAGGCCCTTGGTCTGCAGGTAAACAACAAAATGAAAGATGTGGGGAAAAAATGGGCGGTTTCTGCCCTTATCTCACCTGCTCGGCAATCTCTTGCCGCTTCTGTTCCAGAATTTTCTGCTGCTCGTTTGTGTGGTCCACAATGTTCTTCCCGCCAACAAGAAGCTTGCTCTCCATGGCCTTAGAAATGAAAAATGAAGGAGCACCGGGGGAGAAATTTCATAAAATTAGAACGTTGCAGATATCATCCTGGTCTCACAACTGCAATTCCAGTCAACTTAAAAGTTTAATATCTATATCTGTATCTATCCATCTATCCATCTATCCATCTATCCATCTATCTATCTATCTATCTATCTCTATATCTATCTATATATATGTATATATATATATGTCTCTATCTCTCTATCTCTATCTCTGTATCTCTCTGTATCTATCTATCTATATCTATCTGTCTGTCTGTCTATCTATCTATCTCTAAGATCTCTGTATCTCTGTCTATCTGTATCTATCTCTGTCTGTCTGTCTGTCTGTCTGTCTCTCTCTCTATCTATCTATCTATCTATCTATTATCTGTCTCTCTCTATCTATCTATCTATTTATCTATCTATGTCTGTCTGTCTGTCTGTCTGTCTATCTATCTATCTAATCATCATTATGCTGGTTAATGACCAATAAAAATATACTATTTGGTATAAAAGACATCTTACCTTGATTTTGGCCCCCAGCTTTTCAGCCGCTTCTTTCTCACGTTTCAAGTCCTCCATCTTCTTCTCCTTCTCCTTCAGCAGCCTCATCTTGTCGCCGGCGACCAAGCTGTGGTCCTCCAGGATGGCCTTCTTCTCTACCTCCAGCTTCTCCTGCTGCTCTTTCCAGTAGTCATCTTTGTCCACCCTTCCCTCTTCTCCACCCTCCTCCTCTTCCTCCTCCTCCTCCTCCTCTTCCTCCTCCTCCTCCTCCTCCCCGATCCCGCCGTCTCTCCTCCTCTCCTTCTTCTTCTTCTTGACGATGGACCTTTTCTCCAGCTGGGCCTTCAGGCGAGCAATTTCTTCTTGGAATTCCCGCAGGAGAGCATCCTTGGGGTCTTCGTTGACTCTGGGCTTGTTCTTGATGTTCTTGGCCCGGTTGGCGTACCGCAAGGTGGTCAAGGTTTCCTCCACGTTGTAGGAGGCCGGGCCGATGTTGGCCACCATTACCGTCTTGGCGTTGCCGCCCAAGGAATCCTGGAGCAGGCGGGTCAGCTTCGAGTCTCGGTAGGGAATGTGGGTGCTTTTGCCGTCCACGAGGGCCGATATGACGTTGCCCAAGGCGGAGAGAGAGAGGTTGATCTTGGTGGCTTCTTTCAACCTCTCGCCCTGGGCTCCCGTCTTGGACTGGCGCTCGCTGCCCGCCAGGTCCACCAGGTTCAGCTTCCCAACACGGATATGGTTCTCCCCGTCCAGCCCAACCTCACTGCACTCAATGGTGATGACGAAAATGGCGTGGGAGCGCGAACTGTGCTCGTTCATGTTGGTGGCGCCCACCGACCGATTCTGGTTGCCGACGTTCATCACGTGCTCGATTTCTTTCACGCTTTTGGTGACAAAGGAGGAGAGGTCTTTGACGTAGACGCCCGTGTCAGGCCGCTCCTTCAGCTCCAGCCTCTTGGATTGGTCCTTGGAGAGCAAGTCCCTGATCTCCTCTTGGTAGATCTCCAAGTAGGAGGCCCTCACCAGATACTGCTGGTTCTGCGACCGAGAGATGTGGGTGAAGACATGGTCGAAGGAGTTGGGGATGACCCCTCTTTTCTCGGGGTCCCCACGCACCCCTTCCATGGTGTAGGTTTTCCCTGTCCCAGTTTGCCCGTAGGCGAAAATGGTCCCGTTGAAGCCCTGGAGAACCGAGTCCACCAGAGGCCGGAAAGTCTCATCGTAAAGCTCAAACTGTTTAGAGCTCCAGTCGTAAACAGAGTCAAAGGTGAACGTCTTTGGAAGCTCGTGAGATGTTCCCCGGGGGTTCTTGACTGAGACTTGCCCCAGTTTCACGTCCACTTCCACCACTTGCTCATAGGAAGCCACTTTCTCCTTGCCGTTCATTGGCCGGCATCGTACGACAACTCTGACCGTCTCCGAGCACTTTAACTTCAACATGACAACAGATTAGCCCGGGGACCAAAGGAACGGATGACGGGATCGCGAACAGCAAGGATCCTTCTAATCCTGCAAATAATGGAGTGCAACAACAGAACGTAAGTGCTCAGACTCCATAATAGCTAGCATAGCAAGCAGAAGTTCCTATTCTACCATATTCACACTTAACATCCTAGATCAGGGGTGTCCAACCTTGGCAACTTTAAGACTTTTAGCCTCCAGTTAGGGGACTGGAGGATAAAACATATAAGAAACGGCTGCTGGAATTGGTTATGTCTAGTTTAATGAAGAGAAGGACGAGGGGGGACAGGATAGCCGTCTTCCAGTATCTCAGGGGCTGCCCCAAAGAAGAGGGAGTCAAGTTGTTCTCCAAAGCGCCTGAAGGCAGGACAAGAAGTAACGGGTGGAAACTGATCAAGGAGAGAAGCAACCTGGAACTAAGAAGAAACTTCCTGACAGTGAGAACATTTAACCAGGGGAACAACCTGCCCCCAGAAGCGGTGAATGCTCCAACACTGGAAGTCTTTAAGAAGAGACTGGACAGCCATTTGTCCGAAATGGTATAGGGTTTTCTGCCTGAGCAGGGGGTTGGACTAGATGACCTCCAAGGTCCCTTCCAACTTTATTATTATTATTATTATTATTATTATTATTATTATTATGGATCATCGCACAGTCAGCCAGATGTTCAGACTGGATTTGGCATTTTGTCTACCTATCGAGTCCTTCCCAAGGACCTGGGATAGGCAGATGTGAATGTTTGATGGTATTACAGATCTCGTCACAGGATGGAAGCAGTTCCTAGTAAGGCCGCCTTTTGCAATTGATTAATCGCGAATTTGTCAATGCCGATGATGGTGTACAGTCACTAAGTGAACTGTTGTAAGTCGAGGACTATCTGTACTTCATCACTTTTTTTCTTTTTTTGGGGGGGTCATCAGGTTTTTGACACCTTGCTAGGCGACTGGTGGTACTCGGATATTGCCATATCCTAAAAGTGGTACAATGGGTGAAAAGGTTGAAAAGCCCTGGACTAGATGACCTCCAAGGTCCCTTCCAATATCATGATGATGATGATTATAGGACTTCAACTCCCAGGATTCCCCAGCCAGCCATGATAAACCTTTCTATTCCCCACAATCCATCTCATCCATCTTGGATGAGAAGGAAAATGTCTTCAAAGAAAAAACAAAGAAGTCCAGTGGCCTCCAGAAAAAGCATCTTTGGGATATTTATGGAATTGTAAGCCACCCTGGGTCATTTGATAATGAGATGGGGGACATACAAATGTAATCCATCCATCCATCCATCCATCCATCCATCCATCCATCAATCAATCACTCCTTCTGGGAATAAAAATGACAGCTCCCCTAAGCTCTGCTGTGTTCAACCCCTTGCTACCTGCTCTTCTGTGCCTACTTCAGCTGCCAGAGGACTCCAGATGAAGTTAAACACGGCTCCAGACTCACACCAGGTGCAGCTGAACAGCGGGCAAAGGCTGTTGTTGCCAGAGGAACGGCAGTGACTCACACCTTACCCTCCTCTGTGTAAAGTGTCAATGGTTGAGCCATCCTTTTACCATCAGCTCATCAGCAGAGCTTAATGTCGGCTGGATCCCGCCAGGATTTTAACCCTGGCATCTGTTTGCAACAAACCCGGATTCTCCCAGTGAAAATGGAATCCGTGGGGCTTCTGATTCACGCCGATTGTCTCTGCTACTCTTCTCATCCCCCGGGGATTAAATGGAAAGATCAGAAGCATCTCTGACTTATTAGAAATTCTTCACATCCACAAGGACCCTACGCCCTCGTCCCTCACATCCTTCAGGAGAAAGATGATCAGGGGACTGGAGGCCAAAGCATATAAGGAAAGGCTGCTGGAATTGGGTATGTCTAGTTTAACGAAGAGAAGGACGAGGGGGGACATGATAGCAGTGTTCCAGTATCTCAGGGGCTGCCCCAAAGAAGAGGGAGTCAAGCTATTCTCCAAAGCGCCTGAAGGCAGGACAAGAAGCAACGGGTGGAAACTCATCAAGGAGAGAAGCAACCTAGAACTAAGGAGAAACTTCCTGACAGTGAGAAGAATTAACCAGTGGAACAACCTGCCTCCAGAAGCGGTGGGTGCTCCAACACTGGAAGTTTTTAAGAAGAGACATTTGTCCGAAATGGTATAGGGATACCTGTCTGAGCAGGGGGTTGGACTAGATGACCTCCAAAGTCCCTTCCAACGTCATCATCATAATCATTACTATTATTATTAAGATTTTTGGGAGAGAAAAGCATGCAAGTGGAACAGATCAAATCAGAACCATATAATATAATATACCGGCATCGGCACCCAAAAGGGGAAACTGCGCAGGGCTGCCCCAAAGAAAAGGGAGTCAAGCTCCAACACTGGAAGTTTTTAAGAAGAGACTGGACAGCCATTTGTCCGAAATGGTGTAGGGTTTCCTGCCTGAGCAGGGGATTGGACTAGATGACCTCCAAGGTCCCTTCCAACTTTATTATTATTATAAAAAGTGTTAGAACTGAGCAATTTTTGATTCAAGAGGAAGCTACCTTGGAGCAGAAAACTCCCTCTGGGTGACCTTGTCAGGTCCCTGTCGTTTTCTTGGCTGCAAAACCAACCGCTGTGCTATTATTGCGTTCTCCCACCCAGGACATATTTTTCCACCAATTTCCTAGCTCTAGCCTACATCTGGACACATTTCTGGCAGAAACCCGGTCTATTTTTGGTTTTCTTAAGTCAGCGAAGGTGAGTCAGACACTACGACAGTGAAGCTGGCCAATTTTGGGCTCACCTTCTGGGGGTGTTGTCGTCCTTCAGCATGGGAACTCTTTACGTCTTAGCCCTCTGCAATGTCTCGTGTTCTCCAGAGGTGTTTGTGACTTGGTGTTTCATAACTTCCGTAAAGGGGCACAACGGAAGTGATGGCTGATACATCGCCCGGGTCCTCATCTAGACTATTCAATTCAATCAGAATAGAGCTGGAAGGGACCTTGGAGGTCTTCTAGTCCAGCCCCGTTCAAGCAGGAGACCCTATACTATTTCAGACAAATGGCTGTCCAGTCTCTTCTTAAAAACCTCCAGTGATGAAACACCCACAATTTCTGAAGGCAAGGAGTTCCACTGGTTAATTGTCCTCACTGTTAGGAAGTTTCTCCTTAATTCCAGGTTGCTTCTCTCCTTGGTCAGTTTCCATCCATTGTTTGTTGTCTTGACTTCTGGTGCTTTGGAAAATTAATTGTCCTCACTGTTAGGAAGTTTCTCCTTAATTCCAGGTTGCTTCTCTCCTTGATCAGTTTCCAACCATTGTTTCTCGTCCTGCCCTCTGGTGCCCCCCTCTTCTTTGTGGCAGCCCCTCAAATACTGGAATATTGCTATCATATCCCCCTCTGGTCCTTCTTTTCTCTAGACTGGCCATACCCAAGTCCTGCAACCGTTCTTCGTATGTTTTAGTCTCCAGGCCTAAAACATAGGAAGTTGCAGGATTTGGGTATGGCCAGTCTAGAGAAAAGAAAGACTACTGCGATGCGCAGTACATGGAGCCGCCCTTGAAAAGTATCTGGAGGCTTCAACTGGTTAAAAATGCAGTTCTGTGCCAAGTCTATAATAATAATAATAATAATAATAATAATAATAATAATAATAATAATAATAATAATAATAATAATCAAAAAAAAATGATGATTATGATTATGCACCATTGATGCTAATTTGTCATGCCGCTGCTTGTAGTCAGTCTGTGCTACAAGAAGATCACACCAACTGACTACAAGCAGCAGCATGACAAAGTAGCAACAATGGTGCATTGGAAGATCTGCAAGAAATATCATTTGCCTGCAAGCAAGAACTGGTGGGATCATAAAATAGAGAAAGAAAATGATAAAGTTAAACTGCTCTGGGACTTCAGAATTCAAACAGACAAGCACCTGCAACGTAACACCCCGGACTTAACAATTGTCAATAAAAAAAGACAGAAAAGTCTGGATAGTTGGCATTGACAAATTCACCATTAGTCAATTGCAAAAGGCGGCCTTACTAGGAACTGCTTCCATCCTGCGATGAGATCTGTAATACCATCAAACATCCACATCTGCCTATCCCAGGTTCTTGGGAAGGACTCGATAGGTAGACAAAAATGCCAAATCCAGTCCGAACATCTGGCTGACTGTGCGATGATCCATAATAATAATAATAATAATAATAATAATAATAATAATAATAATAATAATAATAATAATAAGAAGAAGAAGAAGAAGAAGAAGAAGAAGAAGAAGAAGAAGAAGAAGAAGAAGAAGAAGAAGAAGAAGAAGAAGAAGAAGAAGAAGAAGAAGAAGAAGAAGAAGAAGAAGAAGAAGAAGAAGAAGAAGAAGAAGAA
>NW_015388121.1:48708-53902 GCF_001527695.2 Protobothrops mucrosquamatus
AGAATAGGAAATAGAATAGGGAATAGAATAGAATAGAATAGAGCTGGAAGGGACCTTGGAGGTCTTCTAGTCCAGCCCCCTGCTCAAGCAGGAGAACCTACACCATCTCAGACAGGTGATTGTCTAGCCTCTTCTTAAAAACCTCCAGTGATGGAGCGCCCACGATTTCTGGAGGCAAGGAGTTCCACTGATTAATTGTCCTCACTGTCAGGAACTTTCTCCTTAGTTCCAGGTTGCTTCTCTCCTTGATCAGTTTCCAAGCATTGTTTCTCGTCCTGCCCTCTGGTGCTCTGGTGCCCCCCTCCTCTTTGTGGCAGCCCCTCAGATACTGGAACACTGCTATCATGTCTCCCCTATTTCTTCTTTTCTTTAGACCAGACATGTCAAACACAAGGCCCGGGGGCCGGATGCGGCCCGCGAAGTGGTTTCATGTGGCCCGCGAAGCCATCCTGGAAACAGTGAGGGAACGGCCCCCGCTGCCTTGGCCCTGGCCCAGGCCAGCCGGGAGCCAATGTACAATTTTGTGGTGGCCATCTATGCTGAAAGGCATTCAGTCTTAGCTCCACAAGACCGTCTGGAAACAGCGAGGAACCGGCCCCTGCCGCATTGGCCCAGCCCCCTGGGTGCCTGCTGGGGAGGGGTCACCCTTTGTGAGGAATGAAGAAATGGACCATGCCTTGGCGCTTGCCCCGGTCCCACCCCCTTCTGCCAGAGACCCCCAGATCTGTCCCACTCCTGCCCAGGCCCACATAGGCACCCTTGACGCAAACGATGTAGAGCTGGCCATGCCCACCCAGTAGGCCATACGCGCTCCATCCACACCCACCCAGTAGGCCGCACCCCCCCCAGGGCAACCGCAATGCTGATGCAGCCCTCAATGAAATTGAGTTTGACACCCCTACTTTAGACCAACCAAACCCAAGTCCCACAGCCATTCCTCATATGCTTTAGTCTCCAGGCCTTTCATCACCTCAGTTGCTCTTCTATGGATTTTTTCCAAAATCTCAACATCTTTTTTGTGATATGGTGACCAAAACTGGCTGCAGGATTCCAGGTGTGACCTCACCAGGGTTTTATAAAGCGGTACTAATACCTCGCGTGATCTTGATTCTATGCCCCTGTTTATGCAACCCAGGATTGTATTGAATCATCAGCTAATTCAGTGGTTCTCAACCTGTGGGTCGGGACCCCATTTGGGGTCGATCAACCATTTCACGGGGGTCGCCAAGCAAGGCTGTCCACCATTTTTTTTGTCCGCCATTTTTTTGTCCGCCATTTTTTTTGTCCGCCATTTTTTCCCCCTTTTCCGGCGGGTGCCTTACCTCCCTTGAGCTGGGCCAGCTGGTGGTCGGCCTGCTCCATCTCTGCCGCTTGCCAGCTATGCCTCGACCGGCGCAGGGGGCGGAACCACGCATGCGTGGTGCTCCCGGGCAGGGAAAGTCCTCGACTTACGGCCGGTTGGGTAGTCCTCGACTTACGACCGGTTTAGTCCTCGACTTACGATCGGTTTAGTCCTCAACTTACGACCGATTTAGTCCTCGACTTACGACCGGTTGGGGTCGCGGCATTAAAAAGGTTGAGAACCACTGAGCTAATTGTTTGCGTGAGAAATGAAGGAGAGTANTCCCGGGCAGGGAAAGTCCTCGACTTACGGCCGGTTGGGTAGTCCTCGACTTACGACCGGTTTAGTCCTCGACTTACGATCGGTTTAGTCCTCAACTTACGACCGATTTAGTCCTCGACTTACGACCGGTTGGGGTCGCGGCATTAAAAAGGTTGAGAACCACTGAGCTAATTGTTTGCGTGAGAAATGAAGGAGAGTAATTCTTTTAACTGATCGTTTCCCCGGCAAGGGGGTTCATTGTGGGGTTGACTTTACTGTCATTTTAGACACCCCGACAAGGGGTCCCGGTGCCTGGGCATGGCTGGCTGCTCTCTGGGTTCAAACAAAGAGTCTCTTGCTATCCCCACAAATGTAATTAAACAAAAAGTCCCTGTGTAGCATCGCCTGTCTTTTTTTTAATAAACCCGTTTCATGAAGTGGGTTATTCGTGTATTTCTGCTCTCATCGGATTTCCCATTTTTATTTTTAAACTGCTTTTAATCTTACCTCTCAGGGGAGACAGGGAACTCTCACAACAATGACCCTTTCTAATTGGAGATGTTTTACATTTTGCTTTATATTATGCACCGTAAGCCGCTGAGAATTCTTGGGATGGCAGTGGGGCAAAAAAGTAGGATTAATAAATAAATACAGCTGCTTGCCAGAGTTCAGCATACTTCTGGTCAACTGTAAAGACTTCAGAATACTTTCTGTAAAGAAACACACGGGCAGCTGCAGCTAAATCTGTTTTTTTCCATTATTATTGTACCAATCTTAATATCATCTTCACAGGAGAGGAAATAACAGTATTTATTTATTTGTCCAATCTATATAGTCCATCTCACAAAGAAGTGACTTTGGGCAGGGCACCACAAAGCTAAGAAACAGTAAAATTATTTGCAGTATTATGGCTGGTCACACGGTCAGCCAGAGGTTCAGACCAGATTTGGCATTCCTGTCCAGTTATTGAATCCTTCCAGAGGATCTGCGATGTTGATGTTGAAAGGGATCTTGGAATCCTAGTGGATGATCCCTTAAATAGGAGCCAGCCGTGTGCTGCAGCTGCCAAAAACCCAACACAGTGCTAGGCTGCATCAACAGAGGAAGAGAATCAAGATCAGGTGAAGTGTTAATACCACTTTACAAGGCCTTGGTAAGGCCACACTTGGAATCCTGTATCCAGTTTTGGTCACCACGATGTAAAAACGATGTCGAGACTCTAGACAGAGTGCAGAGAAGAGCAACAAAGAGGATCAGGAACGGCTGCTGGAATTGGGTATGTCTAGTTTAATGGACGAGGGGGGACATGATAGCAGTCTTCCAGTATCTCAGGGGCTGCCCCAAAGAAGAGGGAGTCAAACTATTCTCCAAAGCACCTCCAAAGGCAGGACAAGAAGCAACAGATGGAAACTAACCAAAGAGAGAAGCAACCTGGAACTAAGGAGAAATTTCCTGACAGTCAGAACAATTAACCAGTGGAACAACCTGCCTCCAGAAGCTGGAAGTTTTAAAGAAGAGACTGGACAGCCATTTGTCTGAAAGAGCTTAGCAAGATGACCAGATCTTCATTTGCCTTCTCTTCAAGAAGTCAATCTTTGCTGTGGTTCAGCCATAGTAACATTTTGCAGAGCAACATCTGCCACCCAGCCCATCAAATTCTGACCTTCCCAACAGTCTTGATTTTATTGGGAAACCAGTCAGTTATAGATATTCATGCATATATCTATTATATCAGACATGTCAAACTCGTGACGTCACTCAACGTATCGGGACGGTTTTGCCATTGCCGGCAATGGGGTGGGCGCGGCTTCCGGATGACACGTCTGGCCCGGCAGTTTGACACCCCTGTATTATATGGATAGAAAGATTTGATAGACAGGAAGAAAGGAAGGAAGGAAGGAAGGAAGGAAGGAAGGAAGGAAGGAGGAAGGAAGGAAGGAAGGAAGGAAGGAAGGAAGGAAGGAAGGAAGGAAGGAAGGAAGGAAGAGAAAGAAAGAAAGAAAGAAAGAAAGAAAGAAAGAAAGAAAGAAAGAAAGAAAGAAAGAAAGAAAGAAAGAAAGAAAGAGAAAGGAAGGAAGGAAGGAAGGAAGGAAGGAAGGAAGGAAGGAAGGAAGGAAGGAAGGAAGGAAGGAAGGAAGGAAGGAAGGAAGGTGAATGAATGGAGGGAGGGAGGGAGATGGATGGATAAAGATGGATAGATGAAAGAAAGACACACAGAAAGATGATAAATGATACAGAAAGAAACAGGCAGACAGAGAGGTACAAACAAACAGACAGACAGATACTCAAGGACCTGAAAAGTCCTAACTTCATCTCAGTTAAAAAAAATAAACTGGCAAAATGCAAGAGAGCCAGGGAAGGCTTTTTGATACCAGGAATAACATCCACAATGTTAAAAAAAAAAAAAGCTTTTCATTAATCCGAGTAGAAAGATCTCATGACTAAATTCCATTTGTTCTAAGACAGTGGTTCTCAGCCTTTTTAATGCCGCGACCCCAACCGGTCGTAAGTCGAGGACTAAATCGGTCGTAAGTCAAGGACTTTCCCTGCCCGGGAGCGCTGCGCATGCGTGGTTCCACCCCCTGCGCCGGCCGAGCCGTAGCTGGCAAGCGGCAGAGACGGAGCAGGCCGACCACCAGCTGGCCCAGCCCAAGGGAGGTAAGGCACCCGCCGGAAAAGGGGGAAAAAACAAAAAAAATGGCGGACAGCCTTACTTGGCGACCCCCGTGAAATGGTCGATCGACCCCAAATAGGGTCCCGACCCACAGGTTGAGAACCACTGTTCTAAGACAAAGCTGATTTCACTTGAAGCAGCTCATGGAAAACGCAACACGTTGCCCCCAATAACACTCAACACAAATGAGTATTTCCAGTTCAGGCAGCTGCTAAGCATTGACTTGGGCACGGGAGATCTGCCCTAAGCAGCAACAGGGAAACTCAATCCTTAGAAAGGAGAGTGGGTCAATGTTTCTCTCTCAGCCCAGCCCCACCTGCCCCATGGAACTCCCTCCCCCTCCCCAGAATCTGGCAGGACCCCCACCTTTTTCACCTTCCAGGGAACCCGCCCCGGTTCTTCCCCCAAGCATTGGGATAGGGGAGCTGAGAACAGGGGGAGAATGTGGGGGTGGCATCATAAAAGGACGACGATGGTGACGCCAGGTTTTTCTGTGTATTTATTTACCTACCTATCATTCCTTTGCACCCGAAGGACGCGGCTTTTTTTTTTTTTTTGTGAGACTGGACAGCCATTTGTCTGAAGTAGTATAAGATTTCCTGCCTGAGCAGGAGGTTGGACTAGATGACCTCCAAGATCCCTTCCAGCTCTGTTATTATTATTAATTATTAATAATTATTAATTATTAATTATTAATAATTATTATTAATTATTATTCCCTGGCTCCAGGGAATTACAAACGCTTCTCTACGGGAGGGTGCCTTCCCCGCGGTCCTAAAGGAGGCGGTGGTGAGGCCCCTCCTTAAGAAGCCCTCCCTGGATCCAGATGTATTGGCTAATTATCGCCCAGTCTCCAACCTGCGCTTTGTGGCGAAGGTTGTTGAGAGTGTGGTTGCACAGCAGTTTCCTCGGCACCT
>NW_015388121.1:55511-57820 GCF_001527695.2 Protobothrops mucrosquamatus
TGCGGGACTGGCCTAGGGGAAACTTTTAGAGGGGGTTTTAATTATATTTTAATTAGATTAAATTTAAATATTTCCTTTTTAACTAATTTTTAAATTTGTAATGTTATTTGTGTATTTTTACCCGATTGTTAGCCGCCCTGAGTCCGTAAGGAGAAGGGCGGGATATAAATTTAATAAAATAAATAAATAAATAAATAAGTTGCGGGTGCTCCATCACTGGAGGCTTTTAAGAAGAGACTGGACAGTCACTTGTCCGGAATAGTAGGGTTTCCTGCCTGAGCAGGGGGTTGGACTAGATGACCTCCAAGGTCCCTTCCAACATCATCATCATCATCATCATCATCATCATCATCATCATCATTATTATTATTATTATTATGGATCATCGCACAGTCAGCCAGATGTTCAGACTGGATTTGACATTTTGTCTACCTATCGAGTCCTTCCCAGATCTCGTCGCAGTTCCTACTAAGGCCGCCTTTTGCAATTGACTAATGGTGAATTTGTCAATGCCTATTATTATTATTATTATTATTATTATTATTATATTATTATTATTATGGTGGTATACATTGTTTTGTTTTTGGCTTACAAGCTACCCAGAGTTTGGGTTTTAAGATGGGTGGCTATGCAAAGGGAATGAATGAATGAATGAATGAATGAATGAATGAATGAATGAATGAATGCCAGCTGGGTGACTGAGCCAGTACTCCTCTCAGCCCACCTCACAGGATTGTTATTGTGGGAAGAAGAGAAGGCAAGAGGATTAGGCGTAATTCCCCATACAAAAAGGCTGGGATAAAATTAGATATCAATGTTTATTATTTTAACACACTTTTTAGGCAGAGGACATCCCAAATCCCGCCACCACCACCCCCAGGACTTCTCATTTCCCCACAACAACCCTACACGGTAGGCTCGCAGAAAGAGCCCCCGGCCCACAAGCCTTCACTTCCTTGGCAACAAGCAACCTTGCCTAGCAACGGCAAGAGTCTCCCAACCAGTTTTTCATTGATTCATTCAATTGTTCATCACATGGCCAGCCAAATGTTCGGACTGGATTTGGCGTCTTTATCCATTTTTATTTTTATGAATGAATGAATGAATGAATGAATGAATGAATGAATGAAAGAAAGAAAGCGAGCTGGCTGACTTTGCCCCAGTACGTCTCTCAGCCCAACCCACCTCACAGAGTTGGTGTCTGTGTGTGTGTGTGTGTGTGTGTGTCTGTGTATGTGTGAACAATATTATTTTACCACACATTTTCAGGCAAAGGACATTCCAAATACCCTTCTGTCTTCTCATTTCCCCACAACAGCCCTACAAGATAGGCTCACACAGAAAGGCAGCTGGCCCAGAGTCACCCAACATCCTTTCATTGATTCATTCAATCATTATTATTGCTCATGGCACAGTCAGCCGAAGGTTCAGATGGGATTTGGCATTTTTATCCATTCTTATTTTTATGAATGAATGAATGAATGGCTGGCTGGCTGGCTGGCTGACTGGCTGACTTTGGGCCAGCACTGTACTTCTCTCAGCCCAGCCCACCTCACAGGGCTGTTGTTCTGGGAAAAACAGGAGGAGGAAGGAGTATTGGATATGATAGATAGATAGATAGATAGATAGATAGATAGATAGATAGATAGATAGATAGATAGATAGATAGATAGATAGATATGATATGATATGATATATGATATGATATGATATAGATAGATATGATAGATAAATATAGAGATGATAGGTGATAAGAGATAGAGATAGATAAATGATATAGATGATAGATATATAGATATGATAGAGATATAGATAGAATAGAGATATAGAGAGATAGATGATAGAGATAGATGATAGAGATAGATAGATATGATAGATATAATATAGATAGATATGATAGTTAGATATAGAGATAGGTGATAAGAGATATAGATAAATGATAGATATAGATATGATAGAGATAAATGATAGACAGAATAGAGATATAGATAGATGATAAATAGATAGAGAAAGAGATAGATATGATAGATATAATAGATATAGATATGATAGAGGTAAATGATAAATAGAATAGAGAGATAGATGATAAATAGATATAGATAGAGGGATAGAGATCCCCTCCCTCAGACCGGTACGCTCCCACAGAGTGGGCCTCCTCAGGGTGCCGTCGGCCAAGCAATGTCGGCTGGCGACCCCCAGGGGGAGGGCCTTCTCTGTGGGTGCCCCTACCCTCTGGAACGAACTACCCCCCGAGATCCGGATGATTCCGGATCTTCTTGCTTTCCGTCGCGCCCTCAAGACATGGCTCT
>NW_015388121.1:58225-63996 GCF_001527695.2 Protobothrops mucrosquamatus
AAGGAATGGGGGGGGGGGGAGAATCAAGGTAAGTCTGGAGGGCGAAGCGCCGGGCCTTCTTGGCCGCCAAGACCTCCTCCGAGGCCCGCCAGGCGACGCCCCCTCCCCGGCAACGGCTTACCTCGCGGACGGCTGCCCCTCCGGCCATGACCGCCGCCGCCGCAGCAGCAGCGACCGGCCCCGTCGCCGCCTCAGCCGCCTGCGGGATTGGCGGAGGGGGGGGTCTCAAGCGGCGGGCCCGGCCTGGAAGGTAAGCCTGCGCTGCCGCGGTGCCCGATGGGGCCTGTAGTCCTCCCGTGCTGGGCCTGGGAGGGGCCGTCGGATGCGCCCCCCGGGGGAGACGGGCCTTCCCCGGCCTCGGATCCGGCGTGAGGCGGCGCGGTTGCCGCTGAGGCCGCCGCACACTTCCTTGGCAACGCGGCCGCCCGCCCACAAGCCCTCACTTCCGTAGCGACCGGCGGCCTTGCCTAGCAACGGGCGCCGCCCGGCCACGCCCCTGCGCTCTCCAGGGCGACGGGGAGGCGAGGCAACATCCGGGCAACTTCCCACGTCCCGAAGGCCGCCTGAGGCGCGCCGGGTTCGCCTCAGAGGAGGCCGCGGTTCCCCTCTCAGTGACTCGGATGGGGCTGGCACGGAGAAGCCGGGGCTCGGCGCGGCCTGGACCCCGGCAAGGCCTTTAAGAAGAGACGGGACAGCCACTTGTCTGAAATGGTGTAGGACAGGGGTAGGGAACCTTGGCTCTTTTATGACTGGTGGACTTCAACTCCCAGAATTCCTGAGCCAGCCACGCTGAGGAGAAATGGAGAGGTTTCCAAGCTGAGCCATGCTGGCTCAGGAATTCTGGGAGTTGAAGTCCACGAGTCATGAGGGGGCCCTAGTTCCCCCATGCTGGCTCAGGAATTCTGGGAGTTGAAGTCCACGAGTCATGAAGGGGGCCATAGTTCCCCCATGCTGGCTCAGGAATTCTGGGAGTTGAAGTCCACGAGTCATGAAGGGGGCCATAGTTCCCCCATGCTGGCTCAGGAATTCTGGCAGTTGAAGTCCACGAGTCATGAGGGGGCCATAGTTCCCCCATGCTGGCTCAGGAATTCTGGCAGTTGAAGTCCACGAGTCATAAAAGAGTCAAGGTTGCCTACCCCTGGTGTAGGATCTCCTGCCTGAGCAGGGGGTTGGACTAGATGACCTCCAAGGTCCCTTCCAGCTCCATTCTGATTCCTCACCTGCATTGCCCCTTTTGGGGGCTGCTCCAGCATTTGCAAAAAGATAATTTACCTGAAAGGCTGAATTATTAGTATTAGTACAGATAGTCTTCGACTTACAACCATTCGTTAGGAGAACGGCTGAATTTTGGCCAGCTTTCTTTTGCAAAATGGCAGGGGAAGTCTGCCCTTGGAATTGTACACAGGAAGATCTCGACATACAACAGTTCATTTAGTGACCCTTCGAACTGAAAAAAGTGACTTACAACCGTTTTTCACACTTATGACCATTGTAGCATCCCCATGGTCACATGATTTACGTTCAGACGCTTGGCAACTGACTCGTATTTATGACGGTTGCAGTGTCCTGGGTTCATGTGATCCCCTTTTATGACCGCCTGACAAGTCAAGTCAATGGGGAAGCCTGATTCGCTTAACGACCATATGACTAACTTAACATCGGCTGGGATTCACTGAACTATGGCAAGAAGGGGGATAAAATGGGGTGAAACACTGTGGGAACAATCCAGAAAAAGAAATATTTTGGGGGATATTAAAAAGGCAGAATATGTTTCCCCAAAGGAATAATGGAGATCTTTAAAAAGACAGAAGCCGGCCCCCAGAAATCAGCTCCAGCCCCTAGTCCAGGGGTAGGCAACCGTGGCTCTTTTATGACTCGTGGACTTCAACTCCCAGAATTCCTGAGCCAGCTTGGCTCAGCTTGAAAACCCCTCCCTTTCCCCTCAGCATGGCTGGCTCAGGAATTCTGGGAGTTGAAGTCCACCAGTCATAAAAGAGCCAAGGTTGCCTACAGCTGGACTAGGCAGAGGCCAGCTTTTAGAAATGCAAATTCAATAATCCATTCAGGATGGTTGGAGCCAGGAAGCTAGAAATTAGGAAGACAAAGACATCTAAAAATTTACATATCCTCACTCAAATTCTAAGGACAGACCAATAATAATAATAATAATAATAATAATAATAATAATAATAATAATAATAATAATAATAATAATAATAAAAAACACCCACATCTGCCTATCCCAGGTCCTTGGTAAGGACTCGATAGGTAGACAAAATGCTAAATCCAGTCTGAACATGTGCGATGATCAATAACAACAACAACAACAACAACAACAACAATAATAATAATAATAATAATAATAAAGTTGGAAGGAACCTTGGAGGTCATTGAGTCCAATCCCCTGCTCAGGCAGGAAACCCTACACCATTTCGGACAAATGGCTGTCCAGTCTCTTCTTAAAAACTTCCAGTGTTGGAGGGCACACTCAGGTCAAAATATATGACACAGGAAATACAAAGCCTCAAACAGGAACAGGAAACAACCTCAAGAGCCCCAGAAGTTATATAAAAGTCCACCACTCTGCTCCATGTGGTCAGTTTTTTCCAGAGCCATCTTTCTGTCTGGCTCTCCTCTTCAATAAACTGCAACCTTCTTTCTAAAGCAGTCTCCATGTTGTTTATTCCCGGCTTGGACTGAACCCTGATGTAGATTTTTGTTTCAGCAGTATCTGTGATGTGGCTCACTTTGTCCCAGAGTAAGTTGTAACAAATGCAATTTAAAAAGCAGAAAACGGACAATGTGATCCTTTCTGGAGGAAGATGAAGAAGGTCCAAAGGTCCATCTGCAGACATAAGCAGGAGATCATACTGTACTTGTTCTCCCACCTAACAATCAACTGTACCTATCTCCGTTGAGATAGCTCCCACGCCTCTTCCTCAAGGCTTAATAAGGTGCCTCCCCAACTAGATATCCCACAAAGCCCAAGCAGAAACTCAGACAGGTAATGGCTTAATTTTTTTCTCCCCCTTCATTCAGGGGCTCCAAAATCATCTCTCTGGATAATTCTGGATTTACAGGTGAGGTGGTGAGCTATGAGGGGTAACTCTACAGGTGAGGTGAACCATGAGAGGTAACTACAGGTGAGGAAATGAACTATGAGAGGTAACTACAGGTAAGGTGAACTATGAGGGGTAACTACAGGTGAGGTGAACTATGAGGGGTAACTACAGGTGAGGTCAACTATGAGAGATAACTACAGGTGAGGTGAACTATGAGGGGTAACTACAGGTGAAGTGAATTATGAGGTAACTACAGGTGAGGTGAACTAAGGTACCTACAGGTGAGGTGAACTATGGGGTAACTACAGGTGAGGTTAACTATGATAACTACAGGTGAGGTTAACTATGAGGTAACTACAGGTGAGGTGAACTATGAGGGGTAACTACAGGTGAAGTGAGCTATGAGGTAACTACAGGTGAGGTGAACTATGAAGTAACTACAGGTGAGGTGAACTATAGGAGTAACTACAGGTGAGGTGAGCTATGAGGTAACGCTACAGGTGAGGTGAACCATAAGAGGTAACTACAGGTGAGGTGAACTATGAGGGGTAATTACAGGTGAGGTGAGCTCTGAAGTAACTACAGGTGAGGTGAGCTATGAGGGGTAACTACAGGTGAGGTGAACTATGAGGGGTAACTACAGGTGAGGTAAGCTATGAGGGGTAACTTACAGGTGAGGAAGTGAACTATGGGGGTAACTCTACTAAAAGGCTCTCAAAAGTGGTCCTCTTTTAGCCTTGAAATTGCTCAAAAGAATCCATAACTCATCCTGTTTAAGCACTGGATTATTTTTATTCTTTGCACCGTGGGTTGTGAAGAACTGGCAGATCTGGTTCAGACAGTGGTTAAGAGGTGGGTGGAAGGAACTCCTAATAGTGTGGTTAACGTATGAGTCCCGTTCAGTTCCAGTTAAATGGATGGGATTTCTGGCTAAGTCCTGGTTCTCCTGAAACATTTGGTGACCACCATCACCTTCCATATTTTTCTGGTCGATGGAAATTGGCGACATTGTTTTACGACGATTCTCCTCCTTTCTCTGGTTTGGGGGTAGGAATAGATCCACACAATGTGAGATTACTCAGGATTCTACATACTTACTTACTTACCCCATTAAATATTTCCTCTCTTTTCCCCTTAGTATTTACTGTCTCATGTTTAAACTAATACAATTCTTATTATATCAGTTAAATAAAAATAACATTCTTACATTTATCAATAATTTTTAGCTTGTACATATGCTGGTTATTTTAACAGTCAATCTTTATAGACGATCACTGTCCTAATTAGTTTTTCCCAATGTTTACTTTCCCATTAATATTTAAATTTAACATTTAATATTCATAATTTCCAACTTTTAAGTGACCAAAGTTCCCTTTATCCCAATTCATCACAAAGTCAGGATTCACATCTTGTCTATTTTAATATATTCTATTTCTCGCCATCTTACATCACCTAATTAATAATATAGTGTAACATTCTTATTTTCTACTGGCCACACGTTGCTGTGGCTGTCTGGTAAAAGCGTGTGTTGCTTTTACGTCCAACAGATGGCGCTGTTTTTCAAAAAAGCATGTTTTTACCTGTCACAGGTGTGACATCTATATAATATAGGTATATAAAAACACGCGCGTATTCGAATGCAACGTTGTGTCAAAATTTCAAAGCAATCGGTGAAGAACTTTCGGAGATTTAAGATTTTGAACAAACGAATATTTACATTTTTATTTATATAGATTAAGTTTAGTTATTTTTAATAATCAAATCTGTCAAGCCATTCAGCTCACCAATCCAGGCAGTCCTCGACTTAACAACAGTTCACTTAGTGACTGTTCAAAGTTACAACGGCACTGAAAAAAGCGACTTAGGACCATTTTCCACACTTATGACCAGTTGCAGCATCCTCATGGTCACCTGATTGAGGGCAGCTGATTCACATTTATGACAGTTGCACTGTCCCGGGGTCATGGGATCAACTTTTGAGAGCTTCTGACAAGCAAAGTCAGCTATTCTCCAAAGCGCCTTAAGGCAGGACGAGAAGCAACGGGTGGGAACTAATCAAGGAGAGAAGCAACCTAGAACTAAGGAGAAACTTCCTGACAGTTAGAACGATTAACCAGTGGAACAACCTGCCTCCAGAAGCGGTGGGTGCTCCAACACTGGAAGTTTTTAAGAAGAGACTGACAGCCATTTGTCCGAAATGGTGTAAGATTTCCTGCCTGAGCAGGGGGTTGGACTAGATGACCTCCAAGGTCTCTTCCAACTTTTTTTTTTTTATTATTATTATTATTATTATTATTATTATTATTATTATTATTATTATTATTATTATTATTATTATTAACTTAACAGCGGCAATGATTCACTTAACAACCGTGGCGAGGAAAGTCGTAAAGTGGGACAAAGCTCACTTAACAAATGTTTCACTCAGCAACGTAAATTTGGGGCTCCGCTGTGGTCGTAAGTCGAGGACTACCTGTGGTGACACTCTGGGTCCCGACCTCTCGAACCCAGCACTCCTAGATCTGTGTTCTCTTCTTACTGCAGGGAATCTTGGGGACCTGAAGATGCCGATCTGGATTCTTTTCCTGCCGATTTTCACCTCTCATATGGTATATCTCAGCCGGAAAAAGAAGTTCTTTGGAACCGTGAAGCCCCAAATAACCCAGAAAGAGCTGGAATACGGTGAGTAATCTCCTTGTGGTCCTCAGA
>NW_015388121.1:64016-98288 GCF_001527695.2 Protobothrops mucrosquamatus
AGCAGATAAGGAGGGAGACCCAGGCGACAGAGAAGAGCAACAAAGATGATTAGGGGACTGGAGGCTAAAACATACAAGGAACAGTTGCTGGAATTGGGTCTTCTAGTTTAACGATGAGAAGGACGAGGGGGGACAGGATAGCAGTCTTCCAGTATCTCAGGGGCTGCCCCAAAGAAGAGGGAGTCAAGCTATTCTCCAAAGTGCCTGAAGGCAGGACAAGAAGTAATGGATGGAAACTAATCAAGGAGAGAGGCAACCTGGAACTAAGGAGAAACTTCCTGACAGTTAGAACAATTAACCAGTGGAACAACCTGCCTCCAGAAGCGGTGAATGCGCCAACACTGGAAGTTTTTAAGAAGAGACTGGACAGCCATTTGTCCGAAATGGTATAGGGTTTCCTGCCTGAGCAGGAGGTTGGACTAGATGACCTCCGAGCTCCCTTCCAACTTTATCATTATTAGTAGTAGTAGTACTGAATAACTGGAGGTTGTATAAATATTTATAGAAGTATATACCGAGAAGGTTAGATAAATAGAAGTATTAATGTAAGAGAAAATTAATCTTATTGTATATAATACAGATAGGGAAATTTGGAGAGAGGAATTGCTCGGACATTACCCCTGAATTGTTTCTGAAGAGGAAAGAAAGGAGAAGAGAGAGGAAAGAGTAAAGGAGGGGGGAAGGAAGTAGGGAAGGTTGGAGGAGAAGAGGAGAAGTGGGGAGAAAGGGGAGGAGAGTGGTGAAGAAAAGAGGAGAGGAAGAAGAGGGAAGTAGGGAAGAAAGAGAAGAAAGGGAGAAAGAAGGTAGAGAAGAAGGAGTGCGGATACAGTGAAAGGGGAAACGGGCGAGCAACACCAAAAGTCATGTGTATGTATTTTATTTCATTTTATTAAAAGTATCTTATATATAAGAATGTAAAAAGAATGTATGTTCACCTCTGATAAATATCACGGTATATGTATGGGGGAGTGTTTGGAAAAATAATTTAAAAATTAAATAAAAAAAGAAAAAGATTGTCTGTCTGCAGGATGGGCAAGGACGTCCTAGAATAGGTGACATCACCAGCCAGTTATGTCTTTATGAAATTTGCATCATGGTCGTTCCATTCCGATTCTAGCTACAATCATGTGAACTGTTAGTACCACTTTGTAGATAAGATAAGTGACATGGTTCTGAAAAGAAGTAGCTTTTTCAAAGAACTTTGAGGCTTATTTCTTAAAGAATCCTTTATTTTGCTACATAGCTTCCGCACGTACAATAAAAGCCAAAAACTAAAACCTCCCACCCCCAAGCACCCGTAACAACGCATAACTCACTCCTTCATTTTACAGTCATCAATCATATTCTTCAATTAGTGTGAAATGTGAATTGCTCCCTCCCTATTTCTCCTGTTACAGCTGACCTTGGCTGTGTTATGCTGAGATATTGTTATGATTAGCTGGCATACTTTCCCACCTACTAGGCTGGTATCGTCTGCTTTAACTCTAGAAGTGATATGTAGGCTAAATAAAACATGTTTGCTTCTTCACATATGGCAAGCAAGAACATCCAACGTTAGCAGACTTGACATCAAGATGATAAGATAAAAAAAGATAAGATAAGATGATAAGGCAAGATAAGATAAGATAAGATAAGATAAGATAAGATAAGATAAGATAAGATAAGATAAGATGATAAGATAACCTTTATTGTCATTTTTTTACTGTGGGCACAACGGCACACATCAAAAATGAAATTTAGTTGCCCGCTCTCAAAGTGAAACACATACATGACGCACACCTAAATATACTATGAACAACGTATGTATAGACCCACATCCCTACATATACGTAGCAAATAAATATTAAATACTGTCCATCTTGAATATGTAACGGAAGGAGGAAGCTTGAGAGTTCACAAGGTTAATGCTGTATGGAATGAAACTCTGGCTGAATCTGGATGTTCTGCTTCGGATACCACGAAGCCCCCTCCTCCCAGAAGGTAACAAGGAAAACAGGTCGTGAAGAGGATGTGTAGTGTCCCAGATAATCTTGCGGACCCTGCTCAAGCAGCGCTTCTGTGCTACGTCCTGGATGGGAGGGAGGGAACTGCCAATGATCTTTTCTGCCGTCCTCACCACTCTCTGAACTGCCAATGATCTTTTCTGCCGTCCTCACCACTCTCTGCACCGCCTTCCTGTCTGAAACAGTGATGCTTCCAAACCAGACTGTGATGCTGTATGACAGGATGCTCTCGATCGTCCCCCTGTAGAAAGTGGTCAGGATAGGGGAAGGAAGATGTGCTTCTCTCACGCGACGCAGAAAATGCAGGCGCTGCTTGTAAAGCCTTAGTAAGGTTACACCTGGAATGCAGCATCCAGGTCGGGAAAACCAACCCACAACTCACAAAAGCGAACCTTCACCCTCATTATGGGAGTTGATGTCCATAATGGTGAAGGTTTGACGGCGATAACCGGGCGCCCAAGGTTGAAGAAAGCTACCTAATGGGGATAGAATGGACAGGTGAACGGGATTAAAAGCCCATCATGCTTGCTGTTTTCTTTCGAACCCGGCCCCCAGCAGACCCTTCCCATTGACCTTGCTAACTCTTTGCAGCGAAGAACCTGGCGACAGAGATGCTTCTGATACAACTGAGAAAGGAACGCATCCAAGATCAAAGCAGCAGCTACAACGTGCCACCACCGTTGGGAGAAGCTATAGAAGGAACGGCTCGGCTTGGGGGCCCAGTGAAAAGAGGACTTCTCCTGGATTTGCTACGCAAACAGAAAGGATCTAAGTCCAGCCCCACCCTCCCCTTTGAAGTCCATTAGTCCTTATCTAGCTCCAAAGCTGTACTAACCATGATTAGTTGACTGGATTTCTGCACACTGGACAGACTAATAAATCAACTTAATTGGAACTTACACGGGTGGTCTTGCTTCTCTTCTCCTAAGCCAGGGGTGGCGAACCTTTTAGAGACCGAGTGCCCAAACTGCAACCCAAAACCCACTTATTTATCGCCGGGTGCCAGGTGGGCGTGGCCCACTGGGTGGACGTGGCTGTGGTGGTCATGGCAGACTGGGTGGGTGTGGCCAAGGTGGCCAATGTTGTTCGTGGGAAGGGATGCCTGTGTGGGCTGGGCAGGGTTGGGGAAGATCCGGGGGGGGTCTCTGGCAGGTGGGACGGTGGGCAAGAGGCTCGTCCTGCGGGGTAAGGCAAGGCAAGGCAGGGCCGGGGTGCCATTGTCGCAGGACAAGGTGAGGCAGGGGCTGGGGTGGCTGCTACCTGACACCATCGGCCCTCGCACACAGAGGCCAGTGAGTGCATGGGGGCCGACAGTTGTCTGTCGGCAGCCACAGCCTGCCGGCCCCTCGACCGGCGCACTCTGGGGCTCCGCAGCCCGCCACCAGCAGTTCAGAGAAGCCGCCTCTAAGCTGGACAGATAGCCGACAGCTGAGGAGGCGATGCAGTGGGTCGTGCCCGGGAAAAGGAGAGCATGCGATGCCAGGAGGGATGGGACGGAGGGGAGGGAAACCAGTTGTGCTGGGATGCATCCAGCCACGTGGGACCTCGGCAAGTTAGCGGTTGGCTGCTTGAAGAGGGATGGTTGCCATTTCTGGGGCATGGCGCACATGCCCACAGAGAGGGCTCTGAGTGTCGCCTCTGGCACGCGTGTCATAGGTTCACCACCACTGTCCTAAGCTGCAGAGTTTTTCCTAGCTTCATCTTCCTTTCCGAGGTAGACTTGGGATGCCATTCCATCTCTGGCGGAGACATAAACTGGAAATTATGGCTCGGTAGACAAGGGCAAGGAGGTCATCAAAAAGAACGGCTTGCCTCTAGAAGTTGTGGGTGCTCCATCACTGGAGGTTTGTAAGAACAGACTGGACAGCCTTTTGTCTCAAATGGCATAGGGTCTCCTGCTTGAGCAGGGGGTTAGACTAGAAGACCTCCCAAGGTCCCTTCCAACTGTTATTTTGTTCTGTCCTGTTCTCCAAAACACCTGAGGGCAGGGCAAGACGTCATGGGTGGAAAGTCATTAATGAGAGATCCACTATGGAAATAAGGAGGAATTTGATTATTAATCAGTAGAATGCCTTGCCTCCAGAAGTTGTGGGAGCTCCAACACTGGAGGTTTTTAAGAAGAGACTGGACAACCATTTGTCTGAAATGGCATAGGGCAGGGGTAGGCAACCTTGGCTCTTTTATGACTCGGTGACTTCAACTCCCAGAATTCCTGAGCCAGCATGGGGGAACTATGGCCCCCTCATGACTCGTGGACTTCAACTCCCAGAATTCCTGAGCCAGCATAGGGGAACTATGGCCCCCTCATGACTGGTGGACTTCAACTCCCAGAATTCCTGAGCCAGCATGGGGGAACTATGGCCCCCTCATGACTCGTGGACTTCGACTCCCAGAATTCCTGAGCCAGCATGGGGGAACTATGGCCCCCTCATGACTCGTGGACTTCAACTCCCAGAATTCCTGAGCCAGCATGGCTCAGCTTGGAAACCTCTCCCTTTCCCCTCAGCCTATTTTCTCAACAGGGGTTTGGTCCTTATGCCTTTAACAAGGACGGCCATAGGCTGGAATAGAAAATCTTGTGTCTGGTCATCCTTTTCTCTTCCACTTTTCCCAACATTATTATGGACTTCTGAAACGACTCTTCATATGAATGATCTTTCTTCAACTCAGTGTCAATTCTTAATGACCACCCAGGATGGCTTTCTCAACAATGACCTGTCTACAACTGGGTCCTATCAGGTCTTCCAACAGTGTCCCCATCACCTCTGTAAGCGACAAAAGAACAGTTGCTGGAATTGGGTATGTCTAGTTTAATGAAAAGTAGGACTAGGGCTGACATGATAATATCTGAGGAGTTGCCCCAAAGAAGAGGGGGTCAACCTCTTCTCCAAAGCACCAGAAGGCAGGACGAGAAGCCATGGATGGAAACTAATCAAGGAGAGAAGTAACCTAGAACTAAGGAGAAACTTCTTGACAGTGAGGACAATTAACCAGGGGAACAACCTGCCTCCAGAAGCGGTGAATGCTCCAACACTGGAAGTTTTTAAGAAGAAACTGGACAGTCATTTGTCTGAAATGGTACAGGGTTTCCTGCCTGAGCAGGGGGTTGGACTAGATGACCTCCAAGGTCCCTTCCAACTCTATTCCTGTTATTCTTTCCTTCCCTCTTTCCCAGCATCGGAACTTTCTCCAGAGAGCTGAGCCTTCCCATCATGGCCTTGAATTAGGATAGAATAGAAATAGAATAATTAGAATAATTTATGCCTCAAATGAGAACTCTGGGTTGGTTGGTTTCATGATCCATTTATGTTCTTAGTTGTCCACGGTCTTCTCCAACAAGAGACAGGCAATCTTTGATTTACAACAATTTAGTGACCGTTCAAAGTTACATCACTGAAAAAAGTGACTTATGACCATCTGCCATTTCCCCATGGTCACATGATCAAAATCCAGATGTTTGGCAGCTGGTTCATATTTATGACGGTTGCCGCGCGTCCCAAGTTACGTGATCACTTTTAGCCACCTTCTGACAAGCGAAGTTAATGAGGAAACCATTAACAACTGTGGCAAGAAAAGTCACAAAACAGGACAAAACTCACTTCGCAGCCGTCTCGCTTAGCTACAGAAAATTTGGGCTCAATTGCAGTCGTAAGTCGAGGACTGCCTGCATCCAGAACTCTGAAAAAAAATGGCTTGATTTATTCAGCAAAAATAAGGAGGTTTTTTTTTTTTTTAGAAAAAATGATTTTATTTCACTTTTAGGCTGTGATTTCTGTAAAAATACAATACAAAACCGTTCCAAAATATCTCGCTTTTATTCTGAACCATTTTTAAAATATATATATATAAATGTGTTTGGCAGCCCACTCCTTGTTAGAGGCTTCAATACTAATTAGTTCTGAAAATACCAAAATCAGTTACACATTCCAACAAATTCAGGTTTAGTCTCCCTATACCAGGGGTAGGCCACCTGGGCTCTTTTATGACTCCTGGACTTCAACTCCCAGAATTCCTGAGCCAGCCATGCTGAGGGGAAAGGGAGGTTTCCAAGCTGAGCCATGCTGGCTCAGGAATTCTGGGAGTTGAAGTCCACGAGTCATGAGGGGGCCATAGTTCCCCCATGCTGGCTCAGAAATTCTGGAAGTTGAAGTCCACCAGTCATGAGGGGGTCATAGTTCTCCCATGCTGGCTCAGGAATTCTGGGAATTAAAGTCCACCAGTCATAAAAGGGCCAAGGTTGCCTATCCCTGACCCAGCTGAAGGCAGTGTATTATATTATTTCACCTACCTCCCCATCGGCCTCCTTGACCAAAACTGACTGTGGCTGAGGATGGACTAGACCAGGGGTAGGCAACCTCGGCTCTTTTATGACTCGTGGACTTCAACTCCCAGAATTCCTGAGTCAGCCTGGCTCAGCTTGGAAACCTCTCCCTTTCCCCTCAGCATGGCTGGCTCAGGAATTCTGGGAGTTGAGGTCCACCAGTCATAAAAGAGCCGAGGTTACCTACCCCTGACCTAGTCCAACTAAGAGGACGTGGAGATTAAATCTGTTTTGGAAAGTGCTAATCACTTATAAGGATAATTGCATTGTCTTCTGGTTGCCACTTTTGAGATCCCGAACATTTTTTATGATTTATTGATTGTGCTGTCAGAGATTTATTCTGAGGTAAGAAGGCTGTGAAAAGGGAAGGAGGAAACTCGAGTGGTAGATTCAGAGGATTCCTTGATTCAACCATTACAGGGGGAGCGGAAAAAAAATGGGATTTTCCCAAAAAGTTGCTCTGTTGTTCCAGCTCAGACTATAAAAGAACGCACAGGGACGAATTCCGCAGAACCGACCAGCTATGCAGCCTGGCTTCCGAGGGGGCTTTGTGTGAAGCCCGAGTTGTGTGTCCCGAGACGCAACGCGCAGTTTCCCCCGGGGGGGTTTATAATTCATCCCTAAGTTGAGGGGGGTAGTCCATGCCGAAAAAGGAAGACGGCCTCCTGTGCGCGTCCCTCTCCCGCTTCACAAAGGCGGTGAAAGAGGAGACGCAGTTGCCGATGAAATGGTCAGACTGGCCGAGGATGTACAGGTCTAACTGGGCCACTTCGGGTTGCAAATGGACCACTTTGATCTGCAAAGGAGAAAACAGAAGGCATCACTTTTCCATGCCATTTATTAATATCCTTCCTCCATCATTTTTATAAATGACTCGGTGGTCAATATACTCCTTCCTCCTATTTTTCCCACAGGAATAATCCTGAGAGGTGGGTTGGGCTCAGAGAGATTGACTGGCACAGAGTCACCCAGCTGGGCTTTCGTGCCTACGGCAGGACTAGAACTCGCCCTCTCCTGGTCACTGGCCCAAAGTTACAGGACTTCCTGTATCTCACTGCCAATGGAACGGAACGGAATGGAATGGAATAGAATAGAAATTATGGAATGCAATGGAATGGAAGAATAGAATAGAATAGAATAGAATAGAACAGAACAGAATAGAATTAGAATAGAAATTATGGAATGGAGTGGAGTGGAAGAATAGAATAGAATAGAATAGAATAGAATAGAATAGAATAGAATAGAATAGAATAGGGGATAGGATAGGGCAGTGGTGGCGAACCTATGGCACGGGTGCCAGAAGTGGCACTTGGAGCCCTCTCTGTGGGCACACATGTCATTGCCCCAGCCTTGCCTCCCCCCGTGACCCCCTCCTCTCCAGCAGCCCCCTGGAGGAGAGTTGCCCCTGAGCGGAGCAGCGCAGCCAAGGACATGGCAGCCAGGCAGTATAGACAAGACTCTGCCCTCACACCCCATCGTGCATAGTTGATGCTGCAGGGCGCGGGCAGAGGGCGTGACCGCCATAGCACTGCTGGGCTGCCAGAGCGATGTGCGGTGGGCCCAGGAGGCGGTGAGTGGCCCTGCGGGGAGGCAGGGCAGGGGATTGGGGGGCAGAAGGGGGGCAGGGCAGGGGGTGGAGCGGGAGCAGGGCCAGTTTTTGGGCACTCAGTCTCTAAAAGGTTCGCCATGACTGGGATAGGGGATAGGATAGGATAGAATACAGAATAATATAGAATAGAATAGAATAGAATAGGACAGATTGTAGAATAAAATAGAAATACAGAATAGAATAGAATAGAAATACAGAATAGAATAGAAATACAGAATAGAATAGAATAGACAGATTGTAGAATAGAATAGAAATACAGAATAGAATAGAAATACAGAATAGAATAGATTAGATTAGAATAGAATAGGATGGAATAGGAGCTGGAAGGGACCTTGGAGGTCTTCTAATCCAGCCCCCTGCTCAAACAGGAGAAGCAGAACATCCGAAGCAGAACATCCAGATTCAGTCCTTTTTGTGCCACACAGCAGAGGCCCCCAAACTTTTGGGCACCAGGGACCGGTTCCGTGGAGAGAGGTTTTTCCACGGACCGGAGAGTACGTGGTTTTGCGTGCTGCCTGCATCCCACGGATGGGGCTTTGCTTGTTCGTGCAGACCGGTTGCTGGCATGCTGCGGCCCGGTGCCAGTCCATGGACCGGGGGTTAGGGACCCCTGCCATACAGTATCAACCTTGTGAACTCTCAAGCTTCCTCCTTCTCTTATGTCTTCAAGATGGACAGGGATTTATTATTTATATGTATTTATATGTAAGGGTGAGGGCGTACACATACGCATGTCTATAGCATTTCTGTATGTATGTTATGTACGTGTACACTTCTGAGCAGGCAACAGAATCTCATTTTCAATGCGTGCCAGGGTGCCCACTGTAAAACAATGACCCTAAACGTTATCTTATTATAATTTTATTATTTCATGAAGATTACCTTGTCTTGGAAACACTGCTGTATCTCCTGGGTGTAGGGCTCAGAATCGGTGGCCACAAACACGGCTTTCGCCTCTATCTTTTCCACCCAGAGTTTCACGGCACGCCTGATCTCGTTCAGGTCCGGCAAACACATATCCATGGTGAGGGGCGCGGCGTTGTTGCGATCATAGCCCACACACTGTGGGGATGCCATTAAATGTGACCCAGCAGTGCCCTCCTTCAGCAGATTGCAAGCATTTTTCTAAGAGAAGACAGAAAGTAGAAAAGATAACACAGGTAACTTTGGAAATGGAAAGCTGAACAAGTTAAAGAAACAATGGTAAGATGGGCGAATTTTTTTTGGGATATAATATAGAATGAGAAAAACGGCAAACTTTAGGGGCAAGAAATTACAAATGGACAAGGTCAACTTCTTATAAAGAAAATTGATATAAAATGTTCTGTATAGATGGCACCTGCCACCAGCAAGATTAACAAGAATGTTTAAAAATATGTCAGGTAGATGTTGGAAATGTAAACATGTCAGGCACGTATTATCATGTTTGGTGGACGTCATAAAGCAAAGAACTATTGGAAAAAGATACACACTTGACTAGAAAAGATGAGATGTGGGAAGAACACGTAGATTTTAAACCTCAAATTTTTTTTTATTGGGTACAATGCCAGAAAAGACTAATAAACAAAGCCTATATTTGATTTTGCATGTCATAACAGCGGCAAGAATTTTATTTGCGCAGTATTGGAAAAATGAAGGAATACCATCAGAGGAAGAAATAATAATAATAATAAAAAAATACTAGAATGCGCAGAGATGGACAGATTGACCATGAGACTGAAAAAAAAAGAAGCAACAGAATATTACCAAACTTAGGACTTATTTTATTGATGGCTAGAAGAAAGAATAAAGTATTAGGAATTAAATATGTATTAGCGTAGTCAAACTCAGACAGCACGTTGATTGAAAAATTATTATTGTATGTATGGAAAAAAAATAATAAAAACTTTAAAAAAAAGAAAATATAACACAGCTAACTCTGGCTTCTCTTTTAGAACAGAATACAGCTTTAAGGGACCTTGGAGGTCTTCTAGTCCAGCCCTTCCTCAAGCAGGAGGACCTATACTGTCTCAGACAAGTGACTGTTCATATTTACGTTATTGGCTTCGGGGATCAATGATTGTATAGTTCCGTGACTTACATCTCGTTTAGCGACGGCACAGAAAAAAAGTGACTTATGACCGTTTTCCCACTCTTACGACCATTGCAGCACCCTCCGTGGTCACGGGATCAAAATTCAGATACTTGGCATCTGACTCATATTTATGACGGTTACAGTGTCCCCGGGATCATGTGATCCCCTTTTGTGACCTTCTGACAAGCCAGGTTAATGGAGAAGTCAGATTCGTTTAACAACGGTGTGACTAGCTTAACAACTATAATGATTCACTTAAGAACTGTGGCAAGAAGGGTCGTAGAATGGGGCAAGATTCACTTAACTGCCTCGCTTAGCAACCAAAATTTGGGGGTCGATTGTGGTCGTACGTCAAGGGCTACCTGTACAGTGCTGGAAGGGACCTTGGAGGTCTTCTAGTCCAACCCCCTACTCAAGCAGGAGACCCTATACCAGGGGTCTACAAACGTGGCACTTTGATGACTTGTGGACTTCAACTCCCAGAATTCCTCAGCCAGGCATGCTGGCTGAGGAATTCTGGGAGTTGAAGTCCACTCCTCTTAAAGTCTATATCAGGAGTCTTCAAACTTGGCCCTTTGATGACTTGTGGATTTCAACTCCCAGAATTCCTCAGCAAGCATACCTGGCTGAGTAATTCTGGGAGTTGAAGTCCACAAGTCATAAAAAGGCCAAGTTTGAAGACCCCTGGGCTAAACCATTCTGGACCCATGGGGGTCCAATCTCTCCTTGTCGATTCAGTCTTGTGTCTTTGTCATTGGTGTGGCAGCCAAACACAACAGAACTTGTGGAAAACACGAGCCTCTGGATCGGGCGCTTACCCAATCTGAACCCACACGCAAATGAATTCCCACATAGGGTCTGATCAGGAGTGACTTGATATAGGACTCTCCTTTCTCCACCATCTCATCAGACCAAACCATGTAGCGCTGCAGGGGACGGTTCTCTTCCAGGACAGGAAATTGGGCCGGAGCACCTGGGAGGGCGAGAACAGGATGTTCAGAGAGTGGAAACCTAAGAGAAAACAGAGGAGAAACACAATTATTCATCCTTTCTCTCGGTGGCCAAAGGAAAAAAAGACCTGCCAGCCGGACTGTTAAGTCTGAATCAAGTGGGGAAGAGAACACAGAAGCACAGAGACCGTTGCCCTTTCATATGTACAGTAGGGGCCAAAATTGTGGAAACCTTTGGGGAAAAGTGTACAGTAGAAATGCTGCCTTTGGTTAAGTTTCCACCCATTTTTCTTATAATTTCTTTATAACTGTAGCCTTGTTCGCTTAATAATACTATTTTACACCACTTTCTGGGCAACCAGTCAATTCTTTGCACCATGACTTTAATTTTATTATGTTATACAAGCTCACTAAATGAAAGAACACCAAAAAAAACCTCCCAACCAACTTGATAGTGATCACATAATACACTGACAAATGTCCTCTCAGCTTCAATACAGGAGATCAATGACTGAATCCTACTGTGATCTGATTGGCTCATTGCCAAAACAAGATGACACCTGACTGGCTTTCTAAACAGGAGGTTGGACTAGATGACCTCCAAGGTCCCTTCCAACTTTATTATTATTATTATTATTATTATTATTATTATTATTATTATTATTATTATTATTATTATTATTATTACAATCGGATGAAGGAAAGCTACCTGATATCAACCTAAGCAAGTTGTGCTTCCTTTTTCTGGTTATTTGGCTATAGCTTTTCATAGAATTCAGTACAGATAATTGAACAAACTTCGTTGCATTACATTCTTGATTAAATTATCTTTCCATTGATTTATAATTTTATGGTAGTATTTCCAAAAATATGAGCCAGCCGTGTGCTGCAGCTGCCAAAAAGGCCAACACAGTGCTAGGCTGTATTAACAGAGGGATAGAATTAAGATAATGTGAAGTGTTAGTACCACTTTACAAGGCCTCGGTTAAGGCCACACTTGGAATACGGCATTGAGTTTTGGTCACCGCGATGCAAAAAAGATGTTGAGACTCTAGAAAGAGTACAGAGAAGAGCAACAAAGATGATTAGGGGACTGGAGGCTAAAACATAGAAGGAACGGTTGCTGGAATTGGGGATGTCTAGTTTAACAAAGAGAAGGACGAGGGGGGACAGGATAGCAGCCTTCCAGTATCTCAGGGGCTGCCCCAAAGAAGAGGGAGTCAAGCTATTCTCCAAAGCACCTGAAGGCAGGACAAGAAGCAATGGATGGAAACTAATCAAGGAGAGAAGCAACCTGGAACTAAGGAGAAACTTCCTGACAGTGAGAACAATTAACCAGTGGAACAACCTGCCTCCAGAAGCTCTGAATGCTCCAACACTGGAAGTTTTCAAGAAGAGACTGGACAGCCCTTTGTCTGAAATGGTATAGGGCAGTGGTGGCGAACCTATGGCACGGGTGCCAGAGGCGGCACTCAGAGCCCTCTCAGTGGGCACGCGCACTGTCGCCCCAGTCCTGGGCCTTCAGCTGGGTTTTATAAAACCTTTTCGCTTTAGGCCTCTGCTGCCGTGTGCAAAAAAAAAAAAAGGTTCAATCAATCAGTCAATTTCAACTTCTCATGGGGAAAAAAAGATCTTGCAAAGCTGGAATTGATTGATTGAACTTTTTAATCCCACCCAGTCTGCCGTTACCACCGCAGCCACGCCCACCCAATGGGCCACACACCAATTGGCCACACCCACCCAATGGGCCACACCCACCCGGCACCCGACGATGCATAAGTGGGTTTTGGGTTGCAGTTTGGGCACTCGGTCTCTAAAAGGTTCGCCATCACTGGTATAGGGTTTCCTGCCTGAGCAGGGGGTTGTACTAGATGACCTCCAAGGTCCCTTCCAACATCATCATCATCATCATTCCTGCCCAGTCAGCAATTCCCCACTTGCTACCTTCGGTTCCAGTCGTCCTTGTAAAAGGCGCTGAAGGAGAGGCCTCCGAACAGCTCCGACCTCTCAAATTCCACTCCAAACTGATCCCAGAAAGGCCCAAAGGGGTTCCCATCCTGGAAAAAAACAAAACAAAGTGAGGTCCATCCACGACAGCAGAAGCAAGGCAGAGGTGGGGGGGGGGGGCAGGCTCTTTCCTGAAAAGTGCAGGCAGGCAGGCAAGTCCTCGACGCATGGCCGCAATGGAGCCCAACGTTTCCGTTGCTAAGTGAGACATTGGTTAAATGAAGTTTTTTTGCCTCATTTGACGACTTTTCTTTTTTTTTTTTAATAAATTTTTATTAATTTTTCAATTAAAAACAAAAACATAGATCTTTTATCACAATATCAACCAAAGAAAATAACACTAGTCAATACATTCATTTGACGACTTTTCTTGACCCCAGTTATTGAGTTGTTAATAACCCGGTTGCTAGCCGAGCCGGGCTTCCCCCATCGACTTTGCTCGTCAGAACGTCGCAAAAGGAGATCACGTGTCTCACACACACACAGACGCACACACACACACGGACACTGCGACCGTCACCCTTAATGGTCCTGCTTCTGGTTCTGTCAGTTTATTGTTCCCGATGGCTGACCCTTGTGGCTTGGCCAAAACATTTGTATTCTGTTTGCGTTAAGCCAGGGGTCTTCCAACTCGGCCCTTGGATGACTTGTGGACTTCAACTCCCAGAATTCCTCAGCCTGGCTGAGGAATTCTGGGAGTTGAAGTCCACAAGTCATCCAAGGGCCGAGTTGGAAGACCCCTGGCGTCAGCTGTCAGTCAAGATTCCTCACCTACCGGTCAGTTTTCTGAGAAAACTTGAAAAAGCACCTTGGGGAGAAGTAGAAAAAATCTTGAATTCTCCCCAGATCCTCCTACCTTCATAGGGCAGGTCTTTTTGTCAGAACTTCTCTCAGCGGCTGCTTCAAAGCAATACGCCACTCTCCGCCCAGGAGGCCAGTGGGTGGGTGCCAGCTTTTCCATAAACTCCTCCAAGCTAATCACCCGGTGGTATTCCAGCAGAGGGGCCAGCTTGAAATATTCCTGGTAAGGAACGTGGAGCTGCAATAAAAAGAAACTCGTATTTACACAAATACACTGAACACATGAATTACTTAACGATAGCCAATGCACAGCATGGTTTAATAAAAAGCTGGCCACTATTCAGAGGACAAGTGGGCGGGCGGGATACAGTCTTGAAATGAGTAGGGGGGGGGTCTCAAAAAGGGAGCTTGCAATGATCTCCACCGGTACATCAGAGGCAGTTAAGGTGCTGAGCTGGGAACCAGGAGTCGGTGAGTTCTAGTCCCGCCGTAGGCACAAAAGCGGAATTGGTGACTTTGGGCCACTCATCATCAGGAGACAGGGAGTTGTAGTCCCGCCTTTGGCATGAAAGCCAGCTGGGTGACTTTGGGCCAGTCACCAGGAGATGGTGAATTCTAGTCCCGCCTTAGGCATGAAAACTGGCTGCATGACTTTGGGCCAATTACCAGGAGACGGTGAATTCTAGTCCCGCCATAGGCATGAAAACCAGCTGGGTGACTTTGGGCCAGTCACCAGGAGACGGTGAATTCTAGTCCCGCCTTAGGCGTGAAAACCAGCTGGGTGATTTTGGGCCAGTCACCAGGAGACGGTGAATTCTAGTCCCGCCTTAGGCATGAAAGCCAGCTGGGTGATTTTGGGCCAATCACCAGGAGACGGTGAATTCTAGTCCCGCCTTAGGCGTGAAAACCAGCTGGGTGACTTTCAGCCAATCACCAGGAGACAGTGAATTCTAGTCCCGCCTTAGGTGTCAAAACCAGCTGGATGACTTTGGGCCAATCACCAGGAGACCGAGAGTTCTAGTCCCGCCTCAGGCATGAAAGCCAGTCGGGTGATTGGGCCAGTCACTCCCTCAGCCCACCCCACCCCACCGAGTTGTTGTTGTTGTAAGGAAAACGGGAGGAAGTAGCAGTAGGTAGGCTCACCAGTTTGAATTATTTATAAACAACAATTAATGCGGGATAAAAATCAAATAAATAATACATCCAAAGCTCTGAATCCAATCCAACCGGCTAACGGAGTCGCTTGGCAAGGAGACGGGCAGCCTATAAATGAAACATACATTCGTGTAGGGAGGCCTGTGATGCCGGTACTCAATCCAGGGAGGCACAGCCAGCGTCCGATTCATCGTCTTCGCAAACGCTAAAGATCCGAGGAAGTGATCTGCTTGATTCCCGAATCTCCCTTGGAACAGAACATAAAGGACCGTCTGTTACTCGCCGGGCAAGGAAAGGGCAGCGTTAAGTCTGGCCAGGCCTTTAGGACGCTCTTTCTCCTTCCATTAAGGCCGAGTTCAAGCGTGAGGCTGAAATTAAAGGAGACAGGCAGTCCTCGACTTACGACCGCAACCGACCCCAAAAATTCTGTCGCTAAGCGAGACCCGTTGTTAAGCGAGTTTCGCCCCATTTTAGAATCCTTAAGTAAATCACTGCAGTTATTAAACTAGTAACACACTAAGTGAGTCTGCTTTGCCTGTCAGATGACCCCATGACCCCAGGAGACGGTCACTGTCATAAATACGATGCAGTTGCCAAGCGTCCATATTTCGATCACCTGACCACGGGGACGCTGCAACGGTCATACGTGTAAAAAAATACGTCATAAGCCACCTTTTTCAGTGCCGTCATAACTTCGGCCACTAAACAAACTGTTGTTAAGTCGAGGATCATCTGTACTCCCAAGTGGAGCTCAACCCCAGATCCCCATTCTGGATAGCGAGACGGGCAGCACATAAATTTAAATTGATTAATGAACGAACAATCCCCCATTACATGGGCAGCCACACAAATGAAATGAAGAATGGGTAATCAGGGTTTAGAGCAGAGGTCCCCAACATGTGGGCCACGGCCCACTAGCGGGCCGTGGGCTGTTGACCACTGGGCTGAGTGGCTGGTCAGTGTGCGTGTGCGCACACCCCCTACTCATGCTCGCGTCACGCAGGTGCTCCCAATGCTGTGAGCATCGTACAGGCGCTAGCTAGCGTCACGAGGACACCCCCCCACTCATGCTAGCATTGTGGCAGGTGGACGCTAGTGTCGCCCAAGCATTGCGCGGGTGCTCGTGGCCCTGTTCTTGCACGCGCAATCGTGGCCCCGTTCTTGCATGCGCTTGCAGCCCCCTTCGTGCACGTGCGCATAAAGGCCTCTCTACCCACCCTGCACTGGGCCGCCAACGAAAAAAGATTGGAGATCCCTAATTTAGAGACCTTGGAGGTTTCAAGATGTAAAGCTGTATCTAAGCTCAGGCCTAGAAGTGGGAGACCCAGATTCTGGCCCCCGTTCAGCCACAGAAACTCCCTGGGGGGCTCAGAGTCTCTCATGCGTCTTCTCAGCCCACCTACCTCGCAGGGATATTGTTCGGGGGCAACGTGAGCACTCAGTTTGCCCTCTTGGGCTTCTGTACATAACGAGCAGTATGTGCAAAGCTTTGGGACAATCTTCAGCAATCTCCTCAGTTACGGACAGTGCTCAACTTATAACCATTCGTTTAGCGACTGTTCAAAGCTGCAACTGCAGTGGCAAAAAAAAGACTTATGACCAATCCTCGCACTTACAACCTTCGGAGCGTTCCCAGTCACGTTGTCAAAATTCAAGCGCATGGCAACTTGCGTGGATTTATGCCCATTAAGATCTTCCCCACCAATTTCTAATACACAGTGAATGGGGGAAGCTGGATTCAGTTAATGACCACACAATTCGCTTAACAATTGTGGCACAAAGGTCGTTAACATTGGGCATGACTCACTTAACCACCTTGCTTAGCAATGGACATTTTGGTCCCAATCGTGGTCGTTAAGTCGAGGACTACCTGTATACGAACGGATTATGGGAGTGGGCGGGGTAGACTCGTGCAAGAAATAACACACCTTTTGGGCTGTTGTGAGTTTTAGTAGCAGAAGCAGCCCCAGTGCAACAGAGGCAGTCCTCCACTTACAACTATAATTGAGCTCAAAATTTCTTTTGTTAAGCGAGTTTTCTGTTGTTCTGAGTTTTGCTCCATTTTACAACCTTTCTTGCCTCTGTTGTTAAGTGAATCACTGCAGTTAAGTCATCGACACAGTTGTTAAATGAATCCTGCTTCCCCATGGACTTTTGCTGGTCAAAAGGTCGCAAAAGGGGATCACACGAACCCAGGACAATGCAACCGTCGTAAGTATGAACCAGTTGCCAAGTGTCCCAATTTTGATCACGTGACCCACGGGGTGAGTGGTCGTAAGTGTGAAAAACAGTCATGTTACTTTCTTTCAGTGCTGTTGTATCCTTGAACGGTCGTTAAGTGAACTGTTGTAAGTTGAGGACTACCTGTAAAATATATATATATCACCCTGGGGTTTCCCTAAGCGGCTTTATATATATATACCAGTAATAAATATATCTATATCTATCAATCTAGATAGATAGATAGATAGATATAGATGATAGATAAAAACAGATAGATAGATAGATAGATAGATAGATAGATAGATAGATAGATAGATATAAAGCCGCTTAGAGAAGCCCCAGGGTGAGATAGGCAGCAAATAAACTTAACAAAGAAATAAATAAGCAGCCTAAAAGAGGGGCGGCCCCACACATTTCATCCTTCCACCAAGTTAAATTAAATAAAATGCAAGCAAAGGGAGCTGCAGAAAGACCTTGAAGACCCCCTCCTTCTTTGGAGCTCCCTTTCCCCTAAAGCAAGGGTGGGGAACCATGGGCCCTTTTGTGAATTTGTGGACTTCAACTCCCAGAATTCCCCAGCCAGTCATGCTGGCTCAGGCCTCCTGGGAGTTGTAGTCCACAAGTCATCCACGGGCCTATGGTTTCCCCACCCGTCCTAAAGCCTTGCCCAATCGCACCCCCCTCGCCAGCAGGACTCCCGGGGATGATGGGAGTTGTAGTCCAGCCCCCGAGGAAGGCGTCCCGTCGGAGGCCGGCAGCGCAGGGCGAAGGGAACCGGGGCAAGTCCACCCGCCGCCTACATCGTTCTCTCAACCCATGGGCGGAAGAGCAGGAACGGCAGCCCCGAAGCGGCGGAACCGGGCCTCACCCATGCAGGGGCAATAGAGCAGGTATCCGGACGGGTCCCAGCCGTCGTCGGCGCAGCCGGGGCTCGGGAGCAAGAGGCAGAACAGGAGGACACCGAGCGCCGCCGCCGCCATCGCCGCCTGGCTCCACAGAAGAGGCCGCGGCCTAGTTAGGCCTCTCGGGCCGTCTCCATAGAAACCGGCTCGCCCGGCCCGGCCCCGCCCCGCCCCTCCCGCCAGGCCCCGCGCGCGCCTGGCAGGGCAGGACGGGGTGACTTCCGGTCCGGGCCGGAAGTGGCGCCATGGAGGCCTTGAGCGGCGCGAGCCAGCCCGCCTGAGGAAAAAAATCACAGGCTGCTGGGCCGGAGGCCTCGTCGCCCTTCGTCGCCTCCTTTCCCTCCCTCCCGACGCCCACACGCCCCGCCATGGGGCCTCTGCCTCGCCCCGGGCTCCTGCGGCAACCCTCGGGCCTTCCTCCCTTCCCTCCGGGCACTCGAGGCGCCAGGAGGGGAGCCACGGCGGCGGTGAGCGCGGAAACGGAGCGGGGAAAAACGGCACAAGGAGGGCCCCGCGCGCGCGGGGGGGGGGTGAGGTGGAGAAAGGAAGAGCGAAGCAGGCCGGGCGGGAGGGAGGGAGGAGGCAGCGCGCTCAAGGGCGCATGCGCGCTGCCTGAACGGCTCGGCGGGACGTTTCGGGCGCCCGTGGATGGGGGGGTGCTTGCCCCCCCCGGCACATGTGGGGGGGACGTTTGTGAGGAAATCCAATCGAAGGACCAGAAACCAGGAAGAGGGCCCAAGAAGGGTCTTTGGAGACTCTTTATTTTCAGTTGGGGTCGCTTTATTTGGGCCTGAGGGGGGGGTTTCTCCTGGAAGTGGGGCGCTTTGGTCTTCCTCTGGACCAGAGTGTCTCCATCTTGGCTGCTTGAAGATGGGTGGACTTCAATTCCCAGGATAACTGTAGTTATAGCTGCCTGGGGAATTCTGGGAGTTGAAGTGCTTCTCTCTCAAAACATGATGGCTGGGAATTCTGGGAGTCGAAGTCCACCCCTCTTAAAACAGAGTGGCTAGTGAATTCTGGGAGTTGAAGTTACCTATCTTAAAGCATGGTGGCTGGGAATTCTGGGAATTGAAGTCCACCCCTCTTAAAATGTGGCTGGGGAATTCTGGGAGTTGAAGTCCATACACCTTAAAGCATGTTGGCTGGGGAATTTTGGGAGTTGAAGCCCACCCATCTTAAAGCATGTTGGCTGGGGAATTCTGAGAGTCAAAGTCCACCCCTCTTAAAACGTGGCTGGGGAATTCTGGGAGTTGAAGTCCACCCCTCTTAAAACAGAGTGGCTAGTGAATTTTGGGAGTTGAAGTCTACCCATCTTAAAGCATGGTGGCTGGGAATTCTGGGAATTGATGTCCACCCCTCTTAAAATGTGGCTGGGGAATTTTGGGAGTTGAAGCCCACCCCTCTGAAAACATGGTGGCTGGGGAATTCTGGGAGCTGAAGACCACCCATCTTAAAGTATGCTGGCTGGGAATTCTGGGAGTTGAAGCCCATCCATCTTAAAGCATGCTGGCTGGGAATTTTGGGAGTTGAAGTCCACAGTAGCCAAGATTGAGAAAAGCTGCGCTGGATGGAGTCACATCTCAGGGCTGGAAGGTTTTCAGATTGCATCCAGTGGTGTCAGGAAGGTCTCTTCCCTCTTTCCTGCTTTGTGCAAACGCCTTGCTTGGTCTCTGGGGTCCTGGGTAAGAAGTGGGCAGCTGTTCCATCTAAGCCAGGGGTCTTCAAACTTGGCCCTTTTGTGACTTGTGGACTTCAACTCCCAGAATTCCTCAGCCGCCTGGCTGAGGAATTCTGGGAGTTGAAGTCCACAAGTCATAAAAGGGCCAAGTTTGAAGATCCCCAATCTAAGGAAAGGGCACAAGTTCATTTGTTTTGCTGCCACAAGAAAAGAAGACAAATAGGACTGTGGGATCCTTTGGAGCTTGGTGGTTTTCTTACACACGTTTCATGACCCAACTAGGCAGCATCATCAGTGCTAGATGGGGGTGGGTGTTTCTGGAATGATAGAGGGAGGACTGTGGACCCTCTGTGCTCTCTGACCTTGATTGCTTTCTTGTGGCCGTTTCATTAGCCAAGGAGGTAACTTTATCAGTGTTAGAAGCAAGGGGGGATGTGCAGAGAGGAGGAGGACTGTGGCTTCCTGGGTGCTCTCCGAGCTTGCTGATTTTCCTGCAGACATTTCATGACCCAACTAGGTCACATCATCAGTATTAGAAGGGAGAGGGATTTGCTGTCCATTTCCCTTCTAGCACTGAACATATTCCCTGATTGGGCCATGAAATATCTGCCAGAAAGCAGCCCATCTCAGAGAGAACCAAAGACCCCACTCTCTTTTTAACACGGATGATGTTCCCTATTTAGTAGGGTCATGAAATACCTGTAACAAAATGGCCCAGCTTAGAGAGCACCAAGGACCTCCATATTTCTCCTTTTCCTCTTTTCTCCTCCTCTTCTCCTTTTCCTCCTTTCTGCAATCTCCACTCCCTTCTAGCACTGATGGTGTTAGCTAATTGTGTAACCAAACATCTGCAAGAAAACCACCAAGCTCAGAGAGCACCAAGGAACCCACAAGTATTCTCTTCTAACAGAAAAAGCACAGTTTCTTTCCAAAAAAAGTAGCAATGTAGGAGTCCATAATACTTTCTCTCCCCCCCCCCCAATATAACATCTATTTCCTGTCTGAAAAGATTTCTTGTGTGATTTTGTTACCTTTGGGGCGTGATGAAAAGTAGCTACAGAGGCATAAGTGCTCGCAAGTGTTTCCATGGAACAAATTATGTGCATTTTGCAGCTGTTTTTATTATTTTATGAGATACAGAATGCTGGTTGGGATAGTTCCCCCCCCCCCCCATTCAGTTGGCCTTAGGCAGGGGTAGGCAACCTTGGTTCTTTTATGACTGGTGGACTTCAACTCCCAGAATTCCTCAGCCAGCCATGCTGAGGGGAAAGGGAGAGGTTTCCAAGCTGAGCCAGGGTGGCTCAGGAATTCTGGGAGTTGAAGTCCGCAAGTCATGGGGCCATAGTTCCCCCATGCTGGCTCAGGCATTCTGGGAGTTTAAGTCCACCAGTCATGAGGGGGCCATAGTTCCCCCATGCTGGCTCAGGAATTCTGGGAATTGAAGTCCATGAGTCATGAGGGGGCCATAGTTCCCCCATGCTGGCTGAGGAATTCTGGGAGTTTTAAGTTTCCTGGGGTCACCCAACCCACAATTGGCTAGTTTGTAATTTACTACATCACGTAAACAAAACATAAGCGTCTGCAAAAGGGATACCGGTAGCCCGCGACTTAACCGTTCCAAGTTACAAGGGCCCTGAAAAAATGTCTTAGAACTGTGTTTCACACTTACGACCATTGTAGCATCCCTGTGGTCACGGGATCAAAAATGCTTGACAACTGACTCACATTTATAACCGTTTCAGGGTCCCGGAGTCATGCAATCCCCTTTTTGCGACCTTCTGGCCAGCAAAGTTGATGGGGGAAGCCAGATTCCGCTTTAACAACCGTGCGACTAATTTAACATCTGGCAGTGATTCCCTTAGGAAGTGTGGCCAGGAGAAAGAGTCGTAAAAGGGGGCAAAACTCACTTCGCAAACGTCTCGGCTTAGCCACAGAAACGTTGGGCTCGGCTGCGGTCGTAAGCCGAGGACTTCCTGCCTTTTAAATGAGGGAAACTGTCCATCCCATTTGGTGATGGGGGGGGGGGATAGGGAAAATTACTGGAGCCGAGAGCCTGTTTTCACCCCTCTGAGGTTATCTGACCTTGTCATATTTGACTCACTTGGACCGGGTGCAACTGAGTGAAAAGCTGCCTTGTTTGCTCACCAAATTCCAAAGCAGGTACACAAACATTGCGGGCTTCTGCCTTGTGTGCCACCTGCACACCTCGTTCTGAATTGGAATAAAGTCCTTTTTTCCAACAAAGGCTGCAGTTTTTAAAATGAGCACATATTCAGACTGAGGTGCTTTGACAGGTAAGAGAAGAGGCTGTGTGTGTCTTGTTGCAAGGACTTGACACAGATAGTCCTTGGCTTACGACTCACAGCCCAAAACTTCTGTTGCTAAGTGAGATGTTTCCTGAGTTTTCTCCTGTTTTACGACCTCTCTTGCCATGGGTTGTTAAGCGAATCCGTGCAGTGCTTAAGTTAGTAATACGGTTGTTAAGCGAATCCGGTTTACCCCCACTGACTTGGCTTGTCGGAAAGTCACAAAAGGGGACGACGTGACCCTCCCCGGGACGCCGCGACCGTCATAAGTACGAGTCAGTGGCCAAGCGTCTGAATTTTGATCGCGTGACCCCGGGGGACGCTGCAACAGTCGTCAGTGTGCAAAACGGTCGCGTCACCTCTTTCCGTGCCTTTGTAACTTTGTGCGGTCACTAAATGAACGGTTGTAAGTCGAGGACTACCTGCAGTCAACCAAGATAGGACTTGGTGGACTGTTTATCTTTGAAGTCGTTTAGAAATAGTAGTACAGTTTTGGTGTAACACCTTGGCAGCCTCCCCCGGTCATGTAATCAGAATTCAGACGCTTGTCAACTGAGGCGTATTTATGACGGTCGCAGGGTCACAGGATCCCCCTTTTGTGACCTGACAAACAAACTCAATGGGTAAGCCAACTTCACTTAATGACTGTAGTAAAAGTAGTAGTAGTAGTAGTAGTAGTAGTAGTAGTAGTAGTAGCAGTAGTAAGCCAGCTTCACTTAATGACTGTAGTAGTAGTAGTAATAGTAATAATAATAATAACGATAATAAAGTTGGAAGGGACCTTGGATGTCATCTAGTCCAACCCCCTGCTCAGGCAGGAAACCCTATACCATTTCAGACAAATGGCTGTCCAGTCTCTTCTTAAAACCTTCCAGTGATGGAGCATTCACCACTTCTGGAGGCAGGTTGTTCCACTGGTTAATTGTTCACACTGTCAGGAAGTTTCTCCTTAGTTCTAGGTTGCTTCTCTCCTTGATGAGTTTCCATCCATTGCTTCTTGTCCTGCCTTCAGGCGCTTTGGAGAATAGCTTGACTCCCTCTTCTTTGGGGCAGCCCCTGAGATACTGGAAGGCTGCTATCATGTCCCCCCTCATTCTTCTCTTCATTAAAGTAGACTTACCCAATTCCAGCAACCGTTCCTTATATGTTTTAGCCTCCAGTCCCCTAATCATCTTTGTTGCTCTTCTCTGCACTCTTTCCAGAGTCTCAACATCTTTTTTACATCGTGGTGACCAAAACTGGATGCCGTATTCCAAGTGTGGCCTTACCAAGGCCTTGTAAAGCGGTATCAACATTTCATGTGATCTTGATTCTGTCCCTCTGTTGATGCAGCCCAGCACTGTGTTGGCTTTTTTGGCGGTTAAGTGTTACTCACTTAACAGGTGTGGTGCTTAGGAGTGGAGGTTTTGGGCTCAGTCAAGGATTAGGGTCCTTCCGTGTGGTTGTGTGTCATTTCCCCCCCCCTCCCCTTACGAATTCCCTTTGTTCCTTCCAGGACCTCAACTCTGTCTACTGAAGTCTTTGAAAAGGGTGACTAGGGTGGATGCTCCTGGACCAGTGAGATGCCCAAGAGCAGCAATTCTACTTTGTGTGGCCCTCCTCCGTCAGGCCTGCCATGACCGCCTTCTTCACCAGTGTTCCCAATTGGATTCAAGATGCCAAGCAGGACGAGGGGGAGCTGGGCTGGAAACTAGTGCCCAGGCCCAGAACCCGAGAGAGCCAGAGTCCAGGCAAGTGCCAGTATGAGCTGTCGGAAGCCGCCTTCCCTGGCGTGGAGAAGCTGAGAGCCAGCCCGGAACCCAGACCCTATTGCTGCCCTCAGCTGCACTGCGGCAAGGCCTTTGCCTCCAAGTACAAGCTCTACAGGTACGCTGGGCGATCGGAGGGGAGTTCAGGGCCGGGCAGGGCCGGGTTCAAATCCTCCGAGCTCACCTGGTTTGGGGGTGGGAGGGAGGGAATATTGGCAGGTAGGCTAAGCTGCCCAAGAGCCAGCTTGCAGGGGGGAGGGTTGGAATAGAAAATTTAATAAATGAAAGAATGGAATGGAATAGAAAATATGGAATGGAATGGAATAGAAAATATGGAATGGAGTAGAATGGAATAGAATAGAAAATATGGAATGGAATAGAATAGAAAATATGGAATGGGATAGAAAATATGGAATGGAATAGAATAGAAAATATGGAATGGAGTAGAATGGAATAGAATAGAAAATATGGAATGGAATAGAATGGAATAGAATAGAAAATATGGAATGGAATAGAATGGAATAGAATAGAAAATATGGAATGGGATAGAAAATATGGAATGGAATAAGAATAGAATAGAATAGAAAATATGGAATGGAATAGAAAATATGGAATGGAATAGAATAGAAAATATGGAATGGAATAGAATAGAAAATATGGAATGGAATAGAATAGAAAATATGGAATAGAATAGAAAATATGGAATGGAATAGAATAGAAAATATGGAATGGAATGGAGTAGAAAATATGGAATAGGGTAGGGTAGAATAGAATAGAATAGAATAAAAACAGAACAATAGAATAGAATTAAAAGAATAGAATTAAAAGAATAGAATAGAATAGAATTCAGAATAGAGTAGAATAGAATTCAGAATATTCTACTCCGTTCCATAATTCTATTCTATTCTATTCTTATTTCTTACTCTGCTCTATTCTATTCTATTCTTATTTCTTATTCTGTTTTATTCTATTCTTATTTCTTATTCTTTCTATTCTATTCTTTTCTTATTTCTTATTCTGTTCTGTTCTATTTTGTTCTATTCTTATTTCTCATTTATTCTGTTCTGTTCTTATTTCTTATTCTGTTCTGTTCTTATTTCTTATTCTGTTCTGTTCTTATTTCTTGTTCTATTCTATTCTGTTTTAATTCTATTCTATTCTGTTTTTATTCCATTCCATTCCACTCCGTTCTGTTCTGCCTTGCAATATCCTATCCTGTTCTGTTCTCCATTCCCTTCCTTGCTCCTTCTTCCATTCCGTTCTCTTCCATCCACGTCCAGCCAAGGCAGAGACGGCAGCTACAGTTATTCTCCCCTTCCTTCTTCCTTTCCCGAAAAGGCACCTGGCCACCCACTCAGCCCAGAAGCCCCACCAATGCATGTACTGTGAGAAGATGTTCCACCGGAAGGACCACCTCCGCAACCACCTCCACACCCACGACCCCAACAAGGAGGCCCTGCACTGCCCCGAGTGCGGCAAGAACTACAACACCAAGCTCGGCTACCGGCGTCACCTGGCCATGCACGCGGCGGCCAGCGGCGACCTGAGCTGCAAGGTCTGCCTGCAGGTGTTCGAGAGCACCCAGGCGCTGCTGGAGCACCTGAAGGCCCACTCGCGCAGGCCCTCGGGCGGCGCCAAGGAGAAGAAGCACCCCTGCGACCACTGCGACCGGCGCTTCTACACCCGCAAGGACGTGCGGCGCCACCTGGTGGTGCACACGGGGCGGAAGGACTTCCTGTGCCAGTACTGCGCCCAGCGCTTCGGCCGGAAGGACCACCTGACCCGGCACGTGAAGAAGAGCCACTCCCAGGAGCTGCTCAAGATCAAGGCGGAGCCCGTGGACATGTTGGGCCTGCTCAGCTGCAGCTCGGCCGTGGCAGTCAAGGAGGAGCTCAGTCCGGTCTTGTGCATGGCCTCCCGAGAGGTGATGGGCGGCAAGGGCTTTCCTGGCATGCTGCCCATGGGCATGTACGGGGCGCACGTCCCGGCCCTGCCCGGCTCAGGGATGCCCCCTTCGCTAGTCCCCAATCCTCTCCCGATGGGAATGAGCTACCCTCTGGAACCTTCCTCCCCGCCACAGCCGCCCCCCAAGTACCAGCTCGGATCTACCTCATACTTCCCCGACAAAATCCCCAAAGCAGAGGTGGACAGCTGCCTGGCAGAGCTGCCCGGAGGCCTTTCGCTGATCGCGGGCGAGCCCTCCTCCTCCTCCTCCCCCCCTCAGCCCGCCAGCCTGGAGGAGAGCCTGCTCTCCAAGAGCCCGGCTCTCCTTTCGGAAGCGCTCTGTGCTGCTAACATGGATTTTTCCCACCTTCTGGGCTTCCTGCCCTTGAACCTGCCCTCCTGCAACCCCCCTGTCTCCTCGGGGGGGCTGGTGATGGGTTATTCCCAGGGAGAGACCCAGTCCCTCCTCGCCGCTCTGCCGCCGCAGGAGTCCTCCCCGGGAGCCGCCCCCTCGCTCGGCTTTGGGGCGCTGCACCCCTTGCCCTCCATGTTCTCCCCGGGGCTGGGGGCCACCACCTTGCCACGTTTCCACCAAGCATTCCAGTGAGCGCGCTGGATGAAAGCAGAGCTTCTCCGGGCGTGTGGATTCGGAGCACCGCCAGCGTGCTCGGCTTCGTCGTCTTTCCAGCGGGGGGAGAAAAAAAAAAGCTCGAGGGGGGGACTGGAACTTGTGTACGCCCCAAGTCCTGGACAGGGGAAATAGGTTGCAGTGAATAGAATTTCAGGTATTTTATTATTATTTTTTTCCTTCTTTTTACGTTGTTGGTAATCGGGAACCTCGCCGGAGTCTTTTTTCCCCCCCCCCAGCCTTGCTCCGCGTTCGGAGGAGCTGAAGTCAAGGTCGGTTCCCAACGAGGGCCCAACGCGCCTTCTGCAGTTGTGTGTCGCTTGGTCCGTGCGGCAGGAATCCCCTTTTCTCTCCCCTCTCCTCTCCCCCCGACTTCCGGCGGCGGTAGCGGCGATTCCCGCGATGCCGCCTTTGTAAACCGAGACTCTTTTTTCCCCCCCACCCACGCCTTTGGATCCGTTTCCCGACCATGCCTGGCTGCAGGATCATGTTTACTCCACCGTTTCCCACTATTACGAATCAGGTAGTGCCGCAGAGACCCGTCAGGGTCCCGGGCACAGCGAAGGCACTGTTTACACCGTGAAAGCGGCTAGCTCCGGTTTCACCTCACTACTACTACTACTACTTCCATATCTTCCCCTGTGGGGAAATCAAACTGACTGGGAATGGCTTCAGCTTTTGCCAATTTAGTTTAGCACTCTAGAGGGTTGTGTGTTTGTGTGTGTGTTTTGTTTTTGTTTTTTTTTTCCTCCCAGATCTCTGAGCAGGTCAAAAGAACCCTCCAACCGGAGAATCCTCACTGTGATTGTCTGCTTTTTTTTTTTTTTTTTTTTTTTGGAGTGGGTTTCCCAAAGGATGTTAAGGTCTAGCAACAGCAGCCATCGGCCGTGGTCTCTTCCTGAAAAGACTTAACTGAGCAGGAGCCAGGCCCATCATTCTGTCCGGCTGAGATTTCCATTTTTTTTTCTTTTTTCTAAATCTTGACAAGCTTATTGAGGGATGACGGCGTTTGGCCTCCGGGGCTCAAGGCAAAAACAAAAAAGTTTGTTTCAGCTTCTCGGTGCCTTCGGGGCGATTCTCGATAGCGAGTGTGCAAATCACCTTTTCACCAGCAGCTGGCGTGTGCCCCCCGAGCCCCACCCGCAGCCTGAGCACGCCAACCTTGCAGGAAGGGAAAAATACGTGGGGTGCAGTGGAGGTGAGGCAGCCTTGCTTTTTTGCGGACTCAGCTTCTTGGCGGGGAAGTCAGTACCTTTTTTGAATGGGGGGGGGAGTGTAAAACAACAGCCTCTTATTTTCACGCCCCCTTCCTTCCTGCACGGTCGGCTCGCCTCCTCTTGAGCTCCAGAGCCCTGATGCTCCCTTCTGTATCCCTGCAAAGGTGCCCAGCTCTGGCCTCCCGGAGCCTCACATCCCTAGCGTGAACTCGGCCCGGAGCAAAAAGTCAGAACGAGGATCGTGGCTTGTGGAGTTTGCTTCCGCCAGGAAGGTAAATCAAAGCAAAGGAGAAGCCGGGAGGCCGAAGAACCCCTCCCGGTCACCTCGTGCCTGCCTTAGCAAGCGACGGGCGATTCGGAGAGGGTCGAGACGGCGAGAGAGAGCCGTGTCCTCTGTTGCGCTTCCCGTCATGCAGAGTTGTTCCCCGGCCTTTCCAGTTTTGCAGTCGGGGGGGGGGTGGAGGGGGGCCGGGATGGTCCCGCAAGCGGGCGAGTAGCTCCCTTTGCACGAGGGGTTGGGCACGCACGCCTGCCGCACGTGCCCCGCTGCTCGCGCAAGGGGGAGGCCCGCGCGTGCTCGCTTGCCCCTGCTTCCGTGGCCCGGCTTCAAACAGCTCACGGCCCGATAGTGGGCTGTGGCTCTGGGGTTGGGGGACCCCCCCGGCGTAGTGTCTGCCTGCTGTCTTCTTTCTCCTCCGTTCCTTCGCAGGCTTAATTCGGAAGACGTCCAGCCTCCCGATCTCCCCCCGGGGGCTGCAGGACGTTGCCGGGAAGGGGCGGCAGGAGGCGCCCCCATTTTTTTTTTTGAGGGAGGAAAATGAGCCTGCTCAGAACGTCACCTGTAACTGATTTAATCCCGGGGGATTAAATACGGGAATTAACGGAGTTTCAAAGGGGTCCTGTTCCCATTCTCACCCTCAACTCTCCCCTCCCCAGCTGGGGGGGGGAGAACTCTTGTGCAAATTCCAGGTCAGCCATCTCTGTCTTACTTCCCCGTAGTTTCCTGAGCGAGCAGTCTTACTGTCTTATTACAGTGAATACCTCATGATAAGAGCCTCTGCTCTTAGCCTCTCACGCCTCTCCAGTGGCTGCCGGAGGCCTCATTTGGGGAGGGTCCACCTCCATGCATTTCAGGGGTACCCCCACAGGCCCCTTCCTTTTACCTCACTGTGTAGGGAGCAGAGCTAAGGGGGGGTCTGCCGCGGCTCTCCTACTTGTCCAGATACGTTAAGGTGATCTCTGCAGTGCATTTGCTGGTCAATTTCAATGCCTGTCCCTAGCAGATGCTTTAAAAAGAAAAAAACACCTCTTCATTTCTTCCTTGTAATTCCAGATTGCTTTGGAAAATCTAGCCTCCATCCTCGTCGGCTTCGGGCTTTTTTCTGCTTCATAGGCAAGATCCCGTCTGTCCCAGGCGTAGGCCTTCTGCGTCGGGCGGTAGACGGTTTTTTTTCTTTCTCGCGGCGTGTCCTTCGCGATCTGTCTCGAGATTTTTGTGTAAGACTTACCTCATCGACGGCCTGTGGCCTCGAGTTCCACAGGCCCCCGCTTCCTGGCCTTCACGGTCAAGACGTTGCCTTTCCGATTTCAGCGTGTGCCTTCTTGCCCTGGAGAGCGGCTGGGCGTCTCCGGATGGTTTCAGTATTCTTAAATACCTCGGTTGCATTTCCTGTTACTTCCTTTTTCCAGATAGAGTTGCACATTTGTCCTCTTATGCAATCCTCACATCCCTACCTCAAAACTTAACGAGAAGGAAAAAGAAAAAAAAAGATTATTCCGCATTTCAGTTTCTCCAGGATGGCATTGGACTTAAGACATTAAAAGCTGATTCAAGAGATCCTGTTTTGCTGAGTTGGCTTAGTTCGCAGCTTCGGGCTCTTCTCTGCCTCTTCTCTGTCCTTCCGCTCGATCGTTTTAGCAAACGCGACGCGCTAAAGAGTGTGTTCTGGCTTCATAAGCCCTCCTCCGTTTGGGGCTGCTTGTCCCTTTGTTTCACCACCCAACCAAAGATAATTAAAAACAGGAAAAAAAAAAAAAGACAGAGCATTCCTGTCCGTATCAAAAAAACGACTCTTTCCTAACGAGAAAAATGGGTTTATTTCAGCCCTAGATTCAACGCCGATGCCGAGTCTTCTATCCAGCCTGATCTCTTTGTTGCTTCTGCTGTAGAAAATGGCATTAAGTTTAAAAAAAAAACAAACCTACAAGAAAAGATGGGGGAGATATAAGCTTCAGTCATCTTACAAAAGAGCAGTAAGATCAAATATTCCTAAGTACTACTGATCCACTCTCTCTCCAGACTCCAGTTTTCCAAAGGAAGGCGGTGATCCTGCAGAGCGGCCCACAAATATTATTTTTTGGGGGGGGGGATTGGTTTTTGTGTGGCACGACGGGCAACGAAAAGGAAGCTTGTTTAGTCTTTTGGTGAGGTCCAGGACCCAAAAAGGGGTCTTTATCCATGTAGCTACAGGTGTAGCCTTTTAAAAAGAAGAGATGGTATAAAATTGTGCCTCGCCAATCCAGGAGTGTGCTGTGGCTTGTATTTTGCTCCGAGCAGACCCCTGCGAGGGGAGAATTTCTGTTCATAGAAAATAAAGCGGTCCTTTCGACCACGGTGTTGGGAAAAAACAAAAATGAACCCCAGAATGAGGAAAAATAAGATAATATTTCTCCACCGTGGGGGGAAAAAAGGACCGTTGCTGTTCTAGGTGGCTCTCAGTTTTGAGCCAAAGTGCTCCCGGTTTGGGGGGGGGGGAAGGAGAGAGGACTTTGTAAATGTTCACCCTGGAGTAAAATTCACCAGACGTGAAGTCAGTATCCTGATCAATTTTCACTGCTGGCGAGTGAGCACTTAAAAAGGGGGATTGAGGGTCTCTGCCTTTGCCGGGGCTGGGAGGGAGGGAAACTCAAAGAGAATTAATTTGTACGTGACCTCAGATGTTTTGGGGTACAGGAAAAAAATTGGGAGAGCTCTTGCTTTGCCAGTTCATAGTTCCTTTTGGTGATGGGTTTATGTGTTCATCTGCAGACATTCTCCCCTACTGGCAAAGAAGTATAAACCATAAAGGGGGAAAAATTCTATTTAAACTCGGTGTGGGTTGGCAACCAACTGGCCTTTAATTAATTGTGCTTTCCAAATAGATGTTTTAAAAAAAAAAGTCTCAAGTTACATCCTTTCAAAAGGTAGTTTGCAGAAACATCTCTTGTCCCTTTAAGCAGGGTTTGTTTTCCTGGCATGCATTTTATTGCCGCTGAGCTATTTGCCCGAGATGGCAAAAAAAAAGGTGTTGTCCCAAGCTCCTCGAATTTACAACGGATAGCTCACTATGGGGTGATCCTTTCTAGGTCCTGAAAGATACGATAGGATCAGATCCTTGGGATCAGGTCTCTGGGGGTGGCAGAGGCCAGCTGCACAAAAACCGATAACAGAAAAGTGATTTTTAAGACATAGTCAAAGGACAGGAAGGGGGTCAACCACGGCAACTTGGCAACCTGTGGACTTCAATTCCCGGGATTCCTGAGCCGGCGGTAACATTCCAAAGAAAGATGATGATTCTATAGAGCGGCCCACAAAACATATTTTGGGTTGTTTTTTTCCCCCCTGTGGCACGATGGGTAATGGAAAAGAAGCGTGCTTGGTCTTATGGAGTCTTAAAAAGAGTATTCGGATAGCTACAGGTGTAGCCTTTTAAAGTGTCGAGAGTGTAAAGTTGTGCCTCTCCATTCCAAGGAAGGGACTTGTATTCCTTGGCAAGGGAAGAACCAGCTGTCTCAGGAATGCTGGGAGTTGAAGTCCACGAGTTGTAAAGCCGCCATAGTTGATCACCCGGGTCAAGAGGAATTAATGTAAGGTGCTTTTTTGGTGACTCGGTAATCTCATCTCTTGCTTTCTAAAGCCTTTGAACCATTTTATTAAGGAGTGTTACTCCGGTGGTGGCGCAGTGGTTAGGATGCAGCATTGCAGGCTAACTCTGCCGACTGCCAGCAGTTCGATCCTGACCGGCTCAAGGTTGCTTTCAACCTTCCATCCTTCCCAGGTCGGTAAAGCGAGGATCCAGATTGTTGGAGACCCTGACTTTGTAAACCGCTTAGGGCAGGGGTCCTCAACCGTGGCAAGTTTAAGACTTGTGGACTTCAACTCCCAGAATTCCTGGCTGAGGAATTCTGGGAGTTGAAGTCCACAAGTCTTAAACTTGGCAAGGTTGAGGACCCCTGGCTTAGAGAGAGTCGCAAAGCACTGTGAAGCGGTAGATAAGTGCTATGGCTATTTTGCACTCTGCAGTGCCAGGTTTAGCTCGTGTCTCTGTTGTGTGTGTGTGGGGGGTTTTTTTTCCCCCCACCCAAATTTTGCTTTCGCTGGCTTTGTCGTCTCCACCCCGCCGCTTTTTTCTTTTGTGAAGCTAAATCCACAAGACGTTCGAAGCTCTTCGTTCAGAGTCATTTCTTCCCTTTTGCTTAGCTGTAAGCAGTGTGACTGTTCGGCTGCTTTTGTGGTGATCTGTTTCCGGTGTATATACTGAATTGTTTCTCTTTGGCTGGCTAAAATCCTGAGATTTTATTTTATTTTTTTTCCCCCTCCTAAAAGAGCAAATTACTCAGGATTTGACAGCAACACCGACCGGTGCTCCTGTTCCTGTGGTATTCCATCCTTCCCTTCTGTAATTCAGAATATGCCTTGGATTCAGGGGGGCTTCCCCAATTCTTTCCTCACCGCCAGTGGGATTAATTTTAATCTCCCCCATAAGAAAGAGGGCCCTACGTAGTCCTAATGGCTTTTAGAGGGATCTATATGGGAATCAATAACTTAATCTGAAAAATAGCCCCACGAAGGGGAAGTATTTTAAGCGAACTCTGTAATAAGAGGATCAACTTTCTCTCTTGTTTGCTATTTGTTTTCTTCAGGATTTATTTTATTTGATTCCCCCCCCCCCCTGTAATTCTGCTTTGTTTGAAGACTTTATGCATTTGATAGTATGGGGACTATGAATTTATTTTGGGTGACAGGTCCCACTGTAGTTAAGGCTAATAAAATCCGAAATATCTGGAAAATATCCGCCTCTGTGCTAGGCTTACAGCTAGCGTTCCCCTCCTCCCGTTCGCACGTTCTGTATTAAACAAATCCAACTTCTCCCAATTATTTGTGTGATTCCTCACCTTGGGACTTCATCCCAAGAGGCCAAGCCAAAACAAAAAACAAAAACAATTCAGAACAGGACAATTTGGTGCGGCCAACTCAGCCTAGCGGGGACAACTCAACCATTTTTAAGTATTTACACTGATTTAAAAAAAAATACCATTTTTTTTTGGGTCGTTCAGCATTTCATTTTGACCTTCCCATCATCACCGCCTCTGCCTTTCCCGATTCTCTTCCGCCATTCCTTCAATATTTAGGGTTAACTCGTGACCCCCGAGTTGTCTCGTGGCAACGTTGTCCGGGACCCAAATGGGTTGCTGCTTCAAGCTTCGCAGTCGCCCCAAAGAAAGGCATCTATTCTCTCCCCCTTTTAAAAAAGATGAATCGAAAACCAATTTTCCGTCCCGTTTTTTCTGGGGTTGGTTCTCAAACTCCCTCCACTGCGACATTGTTTGTATTTCCTAAATTTTTGGATTGCTAACAAAGAATTAAGGGGGACTGGGATGGCGAATCAGCTTTGTTAGCAATCCAAAATCCCATAAAGGGTATGGCTAGCTGATGAGGGCTAAAAAGCTTGAAATAGCTATTCTAGTCTCCCATTTAATTCTTTAACTGTTTGTCAACAAAAAAAGAAATTTGAATATATATGTATATGTAGGTCTTTGGTTATTCGGGTTTTCTCCCGCGTAAAATTGGAAGTGTTTACGCGGGAGAAAACCCGAATAACCAAAGACCTACATACAAACACCCGCGAAAACCTCAGAAAAAATATATGTATATGTATACATCTTATCTGTTGGGTGAGGCACCCGGTCTATCAAATATAAATCAGTCTGTTCTGCGTTTCGCTCCAATGTCCCTTCCAACTTTATCATCATTATTAGTTCATTATTAGTTCACCGTGAACACTATAAATTCAACATTTGTGGCTGGCCAAGAGTTAGTGGGAGACTAGTATAGCTATTTCAGGCTCATTTTGCCCTCATTTATATATATATATTGGTAAGCAGGGGCGGTACAGCCCCCTCTTCCAGGTGTTTGCAACAGGTGGAAAAAGAGCAGGTGTTCCTCGCACAAGGATTACAAAAACGGCAGGGAAGACCCACAATGCCCATTTGGGAAGAGGGGGGATATTGACCTTCTCACCCCCACCTGCCCCCCACAAATAACTCCCCCAAAGCTTAAGAGTTTGTGAACTTTTAGTCTGCCTGCCTTGAGGATGGAACAGCTGGCCTCTGGTATTCTTGCCGATTTGATGATCACGTCTCCTAGGTCTTACCTGTGCGAGAGAGGAGAGGGCACCTGTGAGGACAGGTGTCTCACCTTGATTTGAAGAGGAATTAGGAATTACTCTCTCTGCAATGATTGAACGAGCAGGCCCTGCCAGTTGTTTACACCAGAGTTTTCAACTTGAAGAGGGGTGGACTTCAACTCCCAGAATTCCCCAGCCAGCGATGCTGGCTGGGGAATTCTGGGAGTTGAAGTCCACCCCTCTTCAAGTGGCCCAGGTTGAGGCTTACACACAGGTGGCTTTGTTGCGCAGAGGAATTTTGTGTGTGTGTGTGTGTGTGT
>NW_015388121.1:98612-130852 GCF_001527695.2 Protobothrops mucrosquamatus
TTAGGGATGATTTTAAGTATAATTTTAATTGGAACACAGCTTCGAATATTTGGTTTTAATTTGGTTTTAGAGGGGTTTTTATTTTTATTGATATGTGTATCTGTTTTAATATGCTGTGCACCGCCCTGAGTCCTGCGGGAGAAGGGCGGTATAGAAATTAAATTAATAATAATAATAACTGTGAGGGGGATCTTGGAGTCATAGTGGACGATCACTTAAATAGGAGCCAGCCGTGTGCTGCAGCTGCCAAAAAAGCCAACAGAGTGCTAGATCACGTGAAGTATTGATACCACTTTACAAGGCCTTGGTAAAGGCACACTTGGAATACGGCATCCAGTTTTCAGAATAACATAGTCGGAAGGGGCCCTGGAGGTCTTCTAGTCCAGCCCCCCGCTCAGGCAGGAGGTGCTATAAGGTTTCAGAATAACAGTCGGAAGGGACCCTGGAGGTCTTCTAGACCAGCCCCCCCGCTCAGGCAGAAGACGCTATAAGGTTTCAGAATAACAGTCGAAAGGGACCCTGGAGGTCTTCTAGTCCAGCCCCCCCCCGCTCAGGCAGGAGATGCTATAAGGTTTCAGAATGACAGTTGGAAGGGACCCTGGAGGTCTTCTAGTCCACCTCCCCCACTCAGGCAGAAGACGCTATAAGGTTTCAGAATGACAGTCGGAAGGGACCCTGGAGGTCTTCTAGTCCAGCCCCCCTGCTCAGGCAGAAGACGCTATAAGGTTTCAGAATGACAGTCGGAAGGGACCCTGGAGGTCTTCTAGTCCAGCTCCCCCCCCCCCACTCAGGCAAGAGACGCTATAAGGTTTCAGAATGACAGTCGGAAGGGCCCCGGAGGTCTTCTAGTCCACCACCACCCCGCTCAAGCAGGAAACCCTAATACCATTTCAGACATTTCAGTCTCTTCTTTAAAAACCTCCAGTGTTGTCCTCTTCTGTTTAAATTTGGATTGTGATGAATTTTAACTGAGTTTCACTTTTTCCATTTTAATTTTTAACTGTTTGAACGTTGCTAAGTTTAACTTTAGATGTCCGAAATCCAGAAGTTGCTTAAAAAAAATAAATGGCCACTTCTCTAAGGAAACACGAGAGTAGGCGCAGCTAACTACCGTCCACAACTCCTCAAAGGTCAAAATAAGAGGAACGGGATGTGGTTGTCGAAGCCAGGCTGGTGCACAAATAGGGAACCCACCAGCCAGGAACAGCATTGCTGCTTCAGCTCCACACATACTTCTCTTAAAAATTGTGGTGCTGACGGTTGGCAACCACAATCACACTGGGTGTTAAGGTTGCGGTTGTCCTGGGAGGGGCAGGGCGTGATCACAGGCTTTGCATCCCTCACTTTCCAATCTCAGGGTTTTATCATTGTGGAAGAGAACCCCAATAAAGGTAGTCCTCGACTTACGACCGCAACTGACCTCCCCGATTTACGTTGCTAAGGGAGACATTCGTGAAGTGAGCTTCGCCCCGTTTTATGGCTTTTTCTTGCCACAGTTGTTAAGTGAACCCCCGCAGTTAAGTGAACCACACCGTCATTCAGCCAATCCAGCTGTTGGGATTCTTCGCCAGCCAGTGGACCCGGCAGCTGAGTGTGAGGACTCAGAGGAGGAGGGGGAGGGGCCTGGCGTGACATCAGAGTCAGAGGAAGGACTGACTTAGTCGGAGGAGGAGCCTGGCCCCTCTACTCGCACTCAGGCTGAGACGCAGCTGTGCCGGGAGTCTGAGTTGGACAGTGATGAAGAACAGCTGGGACAAATCCTGGATGCATGAATGCGCAGGCAAGAGAAGAGAGTAGGACAGAGGGATGCAATGGGGCGGCTCCAAAGGCAAAAGAGAAGGCATTAGGAAGCCACGCCTGGACTGCATAATAAAAGAGAAGGTGTGGGAGGGGCTGGTGGCTGAAGGCAATAGTTTGTGTTACGGAATCGAGTTTGTGTGAACTGTGTTTGTTTGCCTTGGACATTTTATTCAGGTCTGTGAAGAATAAAAGGGGTTTTTTTTTTCCTGCGGTTCCAGACTGCTTGTTGGAAGAGGGGTTTCTCCTTGGGAGCGTAACAAGGACTCACGTGGGCTGGGACAGAACACCAGCTTCCCCCATTGGCTTTTCGGAAGCCAGCTGGGAAGGTTGCAAAGAGCGATCACATGACCCCGGGTCGTCACAACTGTCGCAGGTCCATGCCAGTTGCCTGCATTTTGATTACATGACCTTGGGGATGTCACAGTGGTTTTAAGCCTGAAAAACCAGTCATAAGTCCTTTCCCCCCCCCCCAATAAAATTGTACAGGTAATCCTCAATGTACGACCACGACTGAGCCCAAAATCTGGGTCGTTAAGTGAGCAATTTGTTAAGCGAGCTTTGCTCATTTTTACCACTTGTCATGCCGCAGTTGTGACCTGAATCCCTGCAGCTGTTAAATTAGTAACACGTCGTTAAGTGAATCTGGCTTCGCCCGTTGACTTTGCTCGTCAGAAGGTCCCAAAAGTTGATCACGTGACCCCGGGGGACACGACTGTCATAAATACGAGTCGGTTGCCAAGCGTCTGAATTTTGATCACGTGAGCACGGGGGAATGCTGCGACGGTCGTTAAGCGTTAAGAACAGTCACAAGTCACTTCTTTCCATGTCGTCGTAACTTCAAACGGTCACTAAGCGAACTGTTGTAACTTGAGGACTACCTTTAAGGGTGGGGTTTTTTGGCAAGAGAGTCGATGGAGACATTTAGGGGAACCAAAGAGATCTCTGTCTGTCTCGGTTCGTCTGGCGTTCTGATCCACCCTGTCTTGCTTTGTGCCAATCAAATACGGGTCATTCTCGACTTACGACGGTTCCTTTAGTGACCGCTTGAAGTTACAACGGTGCTGAAAACATAAGACAGGGCTGTTTTTCACACTTAACGACTGCGGCGGCCTCCCCATGGGCATGTGATCAAAATTCAGACGCTTGGCAACTGACTCATACTTCTGACGGTTGCCGAGTCCCCGGGGGGGTCAAGTGATCCCCTTCTGTGACCTTCTCACAAGCGAAGTCAATGGAGCTAGCTTCACTTAACGGCCATGTTGCTCACTTAACCACTGCCATGATTCTGGGGCAAGGAAGGTCATAAAATGGAGCAAAACTCACTTAACGACGGTCGGCCTTGCTTAGCAATGAAAATTCTGGATTCAAATATAAATCGTAAGTCAAGGACATTTGGAAACACAAGAGGAGCAGCATTCTGATTGTCGGAAGCGGCATATCCCCGTCTGGATAAAAACCTGCTGGAGAAATTCTAGGATTTATCATATAATGATAATGATAATGATAATGATAATGATAATGATGATAATAATAATAATAATAATAATAATAATAATAATAATAATAATAATAATAAGAAGAAGAAGAAGAAGAAGAAGAAGAAGAAGAAGAAGAAGAAGAAGAAGAAGAAGAAGAAGAAGAAGAAGAAGAAGAAAGTTGGAAGGGATCTTGGAGGTCATCTAGTCCAACCCCCTGCTCAGGCAGGAAACCCCATACCAGGGGTCTTCAAACTTGGCTCTTTGATGACTTGTGGACTTCAACTCCCAGAATTCAGCGTGCCTGGCTGAGGAATTCTGGGAGTTGAAGTCCACAAGTCATCAAAGGGCCAAGTTTGAAGACCCCTGGCCTAGACCATTTCAGACAAATGGCTGTCCAGTCATTAAACCAGCATAATCCTTTGTACTCCAGGCAGCCTCTCTTATTGTTTACCCCAGGATAGTGTTTCTCAACTTGAGCAACTTTTGAGCTGTGCTGGCTGGGGAATTCTGGGAGTTGAAGTCCACCCAGCTCAAAGCCGCCCAGGTGGAGAATCGCTGAAGGCAGGAAGGCAGTTAAGAGGGATCCAAATTCTTTTGTGGTCTCCATTCCTTCCTCAATTCGGCATTTGCAAAAGGAGCGCTTCTCCTCAATGAGATACAGCAGCTTTAATCTTCTCAAAAGCAGGGAGATTGCTTAGACCAGAGGCCCCCAAACCTTTTGGGCACCAGGGACCGGTTCCGTGGAGAGAGGTTTTTCCACGGACCGGAGGGTGCGTGGTTTTGTGTGCTGCCTGCATCCCACGGATGGGGCTTTGCTTGTTTGTGTGGACTGGTTGCTGGCGTGCCGCAGCCCGGTACCGGTCCACGGACCGGGGGGTTGGGAACCCCTGGCTTAAACCACCCGGTGCCACCTAAGAAAGTATCTTCTCTGCCTTACAATCCTTGGAGGTGCAAGTGTCATTGATCAATTAATTACCAAACATTAATGTTAAAGTACGTTATCGTCAAGGCCATGGTTTTCCCAGTTGCAATGTATAGCTGTTTCGTGTCTGGTGTGGAGTTTCCTATATCTGTCGCCCTGCCTATTTAACTCAGATGCAGAGCCCATCATGAGAAAGGCAGGGCTAGAGCAGGGCTTTTCAACCTTTTCACCCATTGTACCACTTTTAGGATATGGCAACATCCGAGTACCACCAGTCGCCTAGCAAGGTGTCAAAAACTTGATGACCAAAAAAAAAGGAAAAAAGTGATAAAGTACAGGTAGTCCTCGACTTACAACAGTTCGCTTAGTGACTGTTCGGAGTCACAATGGCACTGAAAAAAGGCCCCCCCAAGGCACAGCCGAGCAAAACACCTGCCTGCCCACCCGGCGGCGCTCTTCCTCCTGTCCGAGGTTTTCATTGTTGTGAGCATTTCTGTTGAGGATTGGCAGTGGGGGTGGGGTGGGGGGTGTTTGGTTTTTATTCCCCCCGTCTGCTGGGTGGTTGCAGCAGGTTTTGGTCACTTCACATGACCCTGGGACACTGGGACCGTCATAAATAGGAATCAGTTGCCAAGCCTCTGAATGTAAATCACAAGACCCTGGAGAGGCTGCAACATTCCAGCTGATCGGCGCTTCTTCTGGGCTCAGCAGAAGCACCAGGATCAGTGCTGCTTTCCAGCTGATCAGCGCTTCTTCGGGGCTCAGCAGAAGCATCAGGATCAGCGCCGAGCTCCAGCTGGAGCCTGGCGCTGATCCTGGCGCTTCCACTGAGCCCTGACAGCCCTGCAGCTCCAGCCGTCTCTCGCTCAGGCTTGTGCGGTGCTGCCACCGGTTCAGCTCATTCCCCTCCCCCGCTACCCCTTTTCTAGGATGGTCGCGTACCCCCTGCCAGGTGCCAATGTACCACAGGTGGTACCCGTACCACGGGTTGAAAAGCCCTGGGCTAGAGGAATCAAAAGTTGGAATTAAGATTGCTGGGAGAAATATCAACAGCCTAAGATATGCAGATGATGCCACTCTGATGGCAGAAAGTGAAGAGGAACGAAAGACCCCCTTGATGTGGGTGAAGAAGGAGAGTGCAAAAGTTGGCTTGAAACTCAACATTTAAGAAAACCAACATCACGGCATCCGGCCCTCTCAATTCCTGGCAAATAGATGGGGAAGAAATAGAGGTAGTGATAGATTTTATCTTCCTGGGCTCCAAGATCACCACAGATGGGGACTGCAGCCAAGAAATTAAAAGACGCTTGCTCCTGGGGAGGAAAGCCATGGCAAATCTAGGCAGCATACAGTACCTAAAAGCAGAGACGTCACCCTGCCAACAAAAGTGCGTATCGTCAAGGCCATGGTTTTCCCAGTTGCAATGTACGGCTGTGTAAGTTGGATCACAAGAAAGGCTGAGCGCCAAAGAATGGATGCCTTTGAACTCTGGTGCTGGAGAAGACTCCTGCGAGTCCCCTGGACTGCAAGGCGATCCAACCGGTCAGTCCTAGAGGAGATCAACCCCGACTGCTCTTTAGAAAGCCAGATCTTGAAGTTGAAACTCAAGTCCTTGGGCCACCGAATGAGAAGGGAGGACTCACTGGAGAAGAGCCTGATGCTGGGAAAGATGGAGGGCAAGAGAAGAAGGGGAGGACAGAGAAGGAGGTGGCTGGAGGGAGTCACTGAAGCAGGAGGCGTGAGCTTCAATGGACTCCAGAAGATGGTAGAGGACAGGAAGGCCTGGAGGAACGTTGTCCATGGGGTCGCGATGGGTCGGACACGACTTCGCCACTAACAACCCAATTCAGCAAAGCCTCCCATTTTACTTCTGCCTTCTGCAACCAGACGTAACTTCCCCACGATCAAATGAACCACGCCTTGAAAATCAGAATCGTGGCAGATATTCCAAAAACATCTACAAGGCGCATGGGGGACAACAGAGCATTTATTTACATTTGGGCTCAAACAGGACAGTAAAAATACAGCGTGGCTGGAGCAGATCCCGTGGGGCAGGGGAAAATGACCCACTCAGATCAAACCAAAAAGTTCACCCCCAAGGAGTCCCTCGGCCCAACCTCGGTCCTGGCTGATGGGACCTCGGTGTGGTAAGCGAGGAGGTAGCCAAGAGTGGATAGCCAGTCTTTGGGCCTTGGGAGAAGAGACCCTTCATCCCTCCAGGAAGGGCAAAAACTGGGGAGGGGGCCGAGGAAGGGAAGGGGCTGTTAAAACAGAGGTCATAACTGGTGAGAAATGCATGTTGACCTCTTTTTTAAGATACATTCACAGATAAATGGGAAGCGTTTTCTTCCACGTGGCACACGTCGGTTTCCCCATCAGGTCCAAAATAATGGAATTATTTTTTATTTTTTAAAACCCTCAGATGAAAACACTGTGAACTGCTCTAGGGTTGGGGTTTTTTGGGATGTGTGTGTGTGTGTGGGGGGGAAATCTCATTGCAACTTGTGTTTTTTCTTCAGCGGTCTTAAAAACAAACAAACCAAAATAAACCCATTTTCTGTTTGCACAGAAATTTAAAAAAAAAAGGAAAAACCCAAGGAGTGCCTTTAGTGGGTTTTTTTTTTCTCCAGCAATTCGATTTTGGGGTGATTTTTGCAAACCCCTCCAGCATAAGCCAGTTTTCCAAATTGATTCCCCCCCCCCACACACACACACCAGTCAGCATCAGGATAAGAATTGGCGGTCCTGTGAATTAATCAACCCCCCCAGGTCGCGTTCCAAATACGGCGTTTGCACAGCGGACCGATAAAAGAGACAGGACCGAATCTCTTGGTTTCTAAGGACCGAGCTGAACAGGGGAAGGACGGAGGTCTGCTCACTAGAGTGCGGTGCAGGGGAGAGGAGCATGGGTGTACAAATACCTGGAGAACCGATGGCAGCGATTCCGCAATGCAGAGCTGGCCCCAAGTCCTTCCCTCGTTCCCCCATTGCTAGAGTCTCTTTCTGAGCCACGGATTCCTTGGCACACGAACACGGCAAAAATTGCTGATCTGCGGCAAAAATTGCTGATCTGTTGGGTTGTGGGTTTTTTTGGCTCAGGGTCTCTCATAATCCAGAAGTTTTTTTTGTGTGTGTGTGGGGGGTAGGGGGGAAAGGTCCCAAAAATTTTCCCCAGAACGGCGGCGTCCTCCTCCAATTTGCTGACCTGTTCGGAGCCACAGTCCCGCCATACTTTATCGTTCCTCCTGTTAAAAGTCGAGCTGCCGTCGCCGTCGTCTCTACCCAACTTTTCGGCACGAAAGAGAGCGAGACGGGCCGGCGAGAAGATTACGACGGTTTGAAAGCCCCTTCTGGAAAAATTGCACTTTTTTATCTCGCTCGGAAATAAGCACGTCCGCAGCTCCGGATTGAGAGAGTGGCTGAAAGCCGGTTAATCCGAAGAAGGTCAGCAAACCAAGTTTTTAGGCGTCCTCCAGGCACGGCAGCACCCACCGTCTTCTCCCCAGCAAAAGGCGACGGGAGAATCTCTCCTCCTGAACTCCGGAGTGACCGCTGCCATCGTGGGTGACCGGTCGAAAAATAGACAAGAGGAATATTCGTCGAAAGGGATGGACTGGCGTGTTTTTTTTCTTCTTAAAAATCCCTTAGATCCAGAATAGCGTAGAATTGAAAGGTAAAGAATCCATACACCCTTCCCACGGATATTGTGCCAAAAATTACATTCCGAGAGTTGAACTTTGTTTTTTTTTTAATTATTATTATTGTTATTGTTATTATTTCCTGCGTCCTGCTCCCAAAGGATTTTGCTGTCCTCGGGAGAAACAGGAAATATAAGTTCCCCGTTTTCCTTCCTAGGAAAAAAAAAACCCCAAAAGCCTGGTGGTGGCTCGGTGGTTCGTCCGGGTGTGCCGGCACCTTCAGTCTATTTTCACCGCGGCGTAAATTTTGCGGACAAACATGTAGGCTGCATAGAAGCCGATGGTCCCGGTCAGGAGCCAGAAGGACAGCACCATGAGGGCAGTGTAGCCGAAATACAACAGGGAAGGGATGAATTCCACAATGTCCAGCTGGAAGAGAAGAAAAATGGAGTTAGGGGAGGGGAAATTAAGGGGAGGGGGGAGAGCTGAACCCCATCACTCCCCTTCAGGGAGGCAAGGAAGGACCAGGGAGGACATGATAGCAGCCTTCTAGTATCTCAGGGGTTGCCCCAAAGAAGAGGGAGTCAAGCTATTCTCCAAAGCGTCTGAAGGCAGGACAAGAAGCAACAGATGGAAACTAATCGAGGAGGGAAGCAACCTGGAACTAAGGAGAAATTTCCTAACAATTAACCAGTGGAACTACTTGCCTCCAGAAGTTGTGGGTGCTCCATCACTGGAGGTCTTCAAGAAGAGATTGGACAGCCATTTGTCCAGAATTGTATAGGGTCTCCTGCTTGAGCAGGGGGTTGGACTAGAACAGGGGTCACCAACTACCGGGCTGTGGCTTATTAGCCACTGGGCCACGTGAATTGCTGGCTGGTGTGGGTGCGTGTGTGGGCATGGGGGGGGGACGCCACGAGCGTGGGCATTTGCGTCCCCACTCGCGCGAGCATCGCCACGAGCATTGCGGGCGTTCATGTCCCCACACAGGCGAGTGCTCAGGGTCCCTCTTGCACGAACAATGCGTGTTCGTGCGTGCATACAGATGTACGCATGCGTTCACCTCCAGTAAAACCATCCTTTCTTTCCCACCTCTCCCCACTCCGGACCGCCAACCCTGAAAGTTCGGGGAACTTGGACTAGAAGACCTCCAAGGTCCCTTCCAGCTGTTATTCTGATGTCCTCAGCAATGTTCTCCACCTTGAAGGTGACCTCCCATTGATATTTATTGATATCAGGTAACTGTCAACGCTGCTACCATCGGATGTTCTTGCTTTGACGACATATGGAGATGCAGCCATTTTCCTTCTTATGTTTTACTCTTAGAATTAGAGTTAGAATTAGATGATACTGGGAGGAGGGAGGAGGAGGAATGTGCGTGGGAGTTTAGTTAGACATAACAATAGTGTAACTAGGGTGAGAACCAAGGTTTTTTGGAATAAGAGATTATAAGAAATGGCAGGGCTGGAGAACTGGAGGGAAGGCCTGCATTTCAAGCTAATCGGAGAATGTGATTTATGACTGTTAATTGGAGGAGGGAATTGTGCTTTGATACTATGTGCTCAGGGGAGGGGAATTCAGATTTTGGCTTTGATTGCGTTATGCTCCTCGAATAAAGATTAAGGTAAACAATGCCTCCAACGTCTTTGAAGAGTTTCATCTGTCGGAACCATGACAATAATGCTCTCCTCAGCTTGTACGGAGAGTTCTCAATTTATGACCAGTACCAAACTTCAAAGTTACAACAGAACTCCCCCCAAAAGGAAGTTATGACCCAGATTCAAAGTGCCGACATCCACCCCCTCCCGCAGTCAGGCAATTGCATTTCAGGTGCTCGGCAACGACCTGCATTTACAACTGTTTGCGGCATCCTGTGTTACGTGATCACAATTTACAATGGTTTGTTGTTGTTTTTGCCAGAAACTGATGTTTAGTTCCAGTTCCGGCTAAAAATGCCCATGATGGACAATAGGTTCACTTAACGACGATGAGTTCGCTTTACAACCGTTGCCTTCGGTTTATAACTGCCGCAAAAAGAGTGGTAATCTCGAGCACAGGGGTGTGGTGACCCGCTTAACAACCGGCATGACTTAGGACTTAATGCTAGGCTCAGATACAGTCGTAAGTCGAGGACTTATCTGTAAAGGGAGAGCAGACTGACCCGTGCACGCTGTGAACAGTCTGGGAGAGAGAAACGGGCCGTTCTGAATTGGGTAAAGAATAAAGGAATAAAAATATAACACAATAATCAAATAAATAAAACAAAATAATAAAACAAAATATTAAAATAATAAAATAAAACAAATTAAAATACTAAAACAATATAAATAAAATAAAAATACTAAAATAAAATAAATAAAATAATAAAATAAAATACTAAAATAAAATATATCAAATTAAAATTAAAAGAAAAGAAATAAAAGAAAATAAATAAAATAAAAATACTAAAATAAAATAATAAATTAAAATAATAAATTAAAATGCTAAAATAAAACAAAATAAAAATAAAAATAATAAATTAAAATACTAAACTAAAATACTAAACTAAAATAATAAATTAAAATACCAAAATAAAATAAACTAAAATACTAAAATAAAATAATAAACTAAAATACTAAAATAAAATAGATAAAATAAAAATAAAATTAAAACAATAAAAGAAAAATAAATAAAATAAAAATAAAAATAAAAATGAGTACCTTATTCACGAAGTAGAAGACGGCGTAGATCAGCACGTAGAAGGCGGATCCTCCGGAGACCAGGAAGGTCCTCCACCACCACCGATAATCCTGCCAAAATCAGCAGACCCACCTTGGATTACCTCCAGTTACAACCGTTCATTTAGTGACCGTTCAAAGTTAAAAAGGCACTGAAAAAAGGGACCGGCAACCGGTCCTCGCTGTTACGACCATTGCAGCATCCCCATAATGGGTCACATGATCAAAATTCGGGCACTTGGCAACTGGCATGTACCTAGGACGGTTGCAGTGTCCCTGGGTCACGTGATCACCGTCTGTGACTTTCCTGGATGGCTTCCAACAACCAAAACCAATAGGCAAAGCCAGATTCACATAATGATCTCATAGTTCACTTAACGACTGCAGTGATTCACTTAAGAACGGTGGCAAAGAAAGGTCGTTAGAGCCCTGGTGGCGCCATGGTTAGAAGGCAGGATTGCAGGGTGACTCTGCCCACAGCCGGGAATTCGATCCTGATCGGCTCAAGGTCAACTCAGCCTTCCATCCTTCCGAGGTCAGTAAAATGGGGACCCAGATTGTTGGGGGCAAATAAGGCTGACTCTATAAGCCGCTTAGAGAGGGCTGTAAAAGAACTGTGAAGCGGTAGATAAGTCTAAGGGCTCTTGCTATAAAACGAGGCGCAAGAGCATTTAGCCTTATACATCGCCCCGTGGCGCTTTACAGTGTGGTTTACAAGGACAGCATTCTTGGCATGTTGCCCCCCAACCATCTGGGTCCTCATTTTACCAAACTGGGAAGGATGGAGGAAGGCTGAGTCAACCTTGAGCCGGTGAGAATCGAACTGCTGGCAGCTGGCAGAGTTAACCTGCAATGTGGCATTCTAACTACGTCGCTGTCCAACATCCCCAACCTCAGAGAGCACCAAGGACCCCACAGTTATCTTCTTCCTCCTTCTCCTCCTCCCTTCTAGCACTGATGATGTTCCCTAGTCGGGTCACGAAACATCTGCAAGAAAACCACCCAGCTCAGAGAGCACCAGGGACCCCACGTTTCAACCCCTGAGCTACCAATATTCCCTTCTACTGGGTCTCCCACTGCCACGGTAAATACTTTCTCTCCGACTTCCTTCTCTGGGTCCCGATCCCTACACCTAGCTCTGCAGGACACAGACCCCTTCCCTGCACCTCGAAGGCCTGGGATTCTGGATCCGTGGCAGACCTGGGTTCCCCAATCCTGCGACACCCGCCCCTTGTCCCCCCTCTTACCTCAGCACAGAGCTGGAAGTACACCATGACGATGCTGATCTGGGAACAGGAGACCACCAGGATGATGAACACCAGGAATAAGAAGCCAAAGAGGTAGTAGAACTGATTCTCCCAGATGGCCTGGATCGAAAGAAGACCCGCAGATACTCAGGATCTTGGTTAGAACCTTTAAAACCCTTCAGAAAACTATCTCACCCCCTTGGATGGAAGGATTTATACTCCTTGCAGACAGCTGGTCCTTTGCACCCTTTTAGAGAGTCGTTGAGGCCACCTGGAGGTTCACCTGTGTCCTCATTGTTTGTCCCAAAGGTGCTTTTCCACGAGGCGACTGGACTGTTTTTCTTTGAAGAGGTTTCGCTCCACATCCCAGAAGCTTCCTCAGGTTCTCACTGAATGGTGGGGAATGGAAGGATTTATACTCCTTGCAGACAGCTGGTCATTTGCCTTTTTTTAAAAAAGAGAGTCGTTGAGGCCACCTGGAGGTTTATTTGTGCTCTCAGGGTCACCCGAGTAGTGCAAATGGGGGTGGAGTCTTCTTGGAATTAGGGGTCCAAGAGGCCCTCCCTCAACAGGGAGGGAGGAACACAACATCATCTATCTCCAGTCTACCACACAGTCCTTTCAGGAAGGCTCCACGCCCATTTGCACTGCTCAGGTGAGCCTGAGGACACAGGTAAGCCTCCAGGTGGCCTCAACGACTGTCTAAAACAGGGGTGTCAAACTCAATTTCATTGAGGGCCGCATCAGCACTGTGGTTGCCCTCGGGGGTGTGTGTGTGTGGCCAGGGTGTGTGTGGCCTACTGGGTGGGCGTGAATGGAGTGGGTGTGACCTACTGGGTGGGCGTGGCCAGCTCTACATCGTTCGCGTCAAGGGTGCCTGTGGGGGTCTGGGCAGGAGTGGGACAGATCTGAGGGTCTCTGGCAGAAAGGGGTGGGACCAGGGCAAGCGCCAAGGCATGGTCCACTGGAGGAGCCTGCCGAACCCCCTCCCCCAAAGCCCATCAAGCCAGATATGTGAAGTAGGCAAGGGCCATTTGCTGGCCACTTCCAGGCGATGGTGCATTTCTTCATTCCTCACAAAGGGGGACACACCCCCAGCATGCACCTGGGGGGGGGCGATGCGGCAGGGGCTGGTTCCTCGCTGTTTCCAGATGGTCTTGTGGAGCTAAGACTGAATGTGTTTCAGCATAGATGGCCACCACGAAATTGTACATTGGCTCCCGGCCGGCCTGTGCCAGGGCCAAGGCAACGGGGGCCGTTCCCTCACTTGTTTCCAGGATGGCTTCGCGGGTCATGAAACCACTTCACGGGCCCCATCCGGCCCCTGGGCCTTGTGTTTGACATGTCTGGTCTAAAAGGATGCAAATGATCGGCTGTCTGCAAGGAGTATAAATCCTTCCCTTCCCCACCATCCAGTCAGAACCTGAAGAAGCTTCTTGGAAGAGGAGAGAAACGTCTTCAAAGAAAAACAAGACAGTCCAATTGCCTCCTGAAAAAGCCCCTTTGGAACAACCCTGACCTGGATAATGGAGAATCCCCCTAGACATCTCATCCCTTTGTCCCACTTTAGTAGGAGGAGCTTGCTGAGGACCCAGTTGGCCAAGGAATTCCGGGAGGGTCTTTTCTGCCGTGGCCCCTGCCCTCTGGAGCACGGTGCCCCTCAAGGTGAGATCCACACAGACCCTCATCCTGGCTCTTCTGATTGGCAGGGGCAGGCAATCTTGGCTCTTTTATGACCCGTGGACTTCAACTCCCAGAATTCCTGAGCCAGCCATGCTGAGGGGAAAGGGAGAGGTTTCCAAGCTGAGCCATGCTGGCTCAGGAATTCTGGGAGTTGAAGTCCACAAGTCATGAGGGGGCCATAGTTCCCCCATGCTGGCTCAGGAATTCTGGGAGTTGAAGTCCACGAGTCATGAGGGGGCCATAGTTCCCCCATGCTGGCTGAGGAATTCTGGGAGTTGAAGTCCAGGAGTCATGAGGGGGCCATANAACTTTTCGGCACGAAAGAGAGCGAGACGGGCCGGCGAGAAGATTACGACGGTTTGAAAGCCCCTTCTGGAAAAATTGCACTTTTTTATCTCGCTCGGAAATAAGCACGTCCGCAGCTCCGGATTGAGAGAGTGGCTGAAAGCCGGTTAATCCGAAGAAGGTCAGCAAACCAAGTTTTTAGGCGTCCTCCAGGCACGGCGGCACCCACCGTCTTCAACTCCGGAGTGACCGCTGCCATTGTGGGTGACCGGTCGAAAAATAGACAGAGGAATATTCGTCGAAAGGGATGGACTGGCATTTTTTTTCTTCTTAAAAATCCCTTTGATCCAGAATAGCGTAGAATTGAAAGGTAAAGAATCCATACACCCTTCCCGCCTTGAGGTTCCCCGATTCCACGGATATTGTGCCAAGAATTACATTCCGAGAGTTGAACTTTGTTTTTTTTTTTAATTATTATTATTGTTATTGTTATTATTTCCTGCGTCCTGCTCCCAAAGGATTTTGCTGTCCTCGGGAGAAACAGGAAATATAAGTTCCCCGTTTTCCTTCCTAGGAAAAACAAACAAACCCAAAAGCCTGGTGGTGGCTCGGTGGTTCGTCCGGGTGTGCCGGCACCTTCAGTCTATTTTCACCGCGGCGTAAATTTTGCGGACAAACATGTAGGCTGCATAGAAGCCGATGGTCCCGGTCAGGAGCCAGAAGGACAGCACCATGAGGGCAGTGTAGCCGAAATACAACAGGGAAGGGATGAATTCCACAATGTCCAGCTAGAAGAGAAGAAAAATGGAGTTAGGGGAGGGGAAATTAAGGGGAGGGGGGAGAGCTGAACCCCATCACTCCCCTTCAGGGAGGCAAGGAAGGACCAGGGAGGACATGAGAGCAGCCTTCTAGTATCTCAGGGGTTGCCCCAAAGAAGAGGGAGTCAAGCTATTCTCTAAAGCCCCTGAAGGCAGGACAAGAAGCAACGGATGGAAACTAACCAAGGAGAGAAGCAACCTAGAACTAAGGAGAAATTTCCTAACAGTGAGGACAATTAATCAGTGGAACTACTTGTCTCTAGACGTTGTGGGTGCTCCATCACTGGAGGTCTTCAAGAAGAGACTGGACAGCCATTTGTCCAGAATTGTATAGGGTTTCCTGCTTCAACAGGGGGTTGGACTAGAACAGGGGTCACCAACCTGTGGGCCGTGGCCACTACTGGGCCGTGGCCTATTAGCCACCGGGCCGCATTAATGGCTGGCAAGTGTGGGAGCGTGTGTGGGCATTGCGTCCCCACTCGTGCGTCGCCACACGATAGGTTCCCTTAACAACGGTGAGTTCACTTTATGACCATTGCCTTCAGTTTATAACTGCTGCAAAAACGGTGGTAATCTCGAGCGCAGTGGTGTAGTATCCTGCTTAACAACCAGCATGACTTAGGTCAGTGGTGGCGAATCGATGGCACGGGTGCCAGAGGTGGCACTCAGAGCCCTCTCTGTGGGCACGCGCGCCGTCGCCCCAGTCCTAGGCCTTCAGCTGGGTTTTATAAAACCTTTTCGCTTGAGGCCTCCGCCGTCGTGTGCAAAAAAAAAAAAAGGTTCAATCAGTCAATTTCAACTTCTCGCAGGAAAAAAAAGATCTCACAAAGTTGGAATGGATTGATTGAACTTTTTAGTCCCACCCAGTCTGCCATTACCACCGTAGCCACACCCACCCAATGGGCAACGCCTACCCAATGGGCCACGCCCCTCCGGCACCCGACCAGTTATTTTATTAAAATAAATAATAAAATAAAATAAAAATACTAAAATAAAATACTAAAATAGAATTATAAATTAAAATAAAAAGAATAAAAATATTAAAATACAATAAATAAAATAAAAATAAAAATACTAAAATAAAAAATAAAAATAAAAATACTAAAATAAAAATACTAAAATAAAATAAAAATAAAAATGAAATAAAATAAAATACTAAAATAAAATAAATACTAAAACAAAATAAAATAAAATAAAAATGCTAAAATAAAATAAATAATAAAATAAAATAATAAATTAAAATACTAAAATAAAATAGATAAAATTTAAAAAAAAATAAGTACCTTATTCACGAAGTAGAAGACTGCGTAGATCAGCACATAGAAGGCGGATCCTCCGGAGACCAGGAATGTCCTCCACCACCACCGATAATCCTGCCAAAATCAGCAGACCCACCTTGGATTACCTCCAGTTACAACCGTTCATTTAGTGACCGTTCAAAGTTAAAAAGGCACTGAAAAAAGGGACCGGCAACCGGTCCTCGCTGTTACGACCACTGCAGCATCCCCATAATGGGTCACATGATCAAAATTCGGGCACTTGGCAACTGGCATGTACCTAGGACGGTTGCAGTGTCCCTGGGTCACGTGATCACCGTCTGTGACTTTCCTGGATGGCTTCCAACAACCAAAACCAATAGGCAAAGCCAGATTCACATAATGATCTCATAGTTCACTTAACGACTGCAGTGATTCACTTAAGAACGGTGGCAAAGAAAGGTCGTTAGAGCCCTGGTGGCGCCATGGTTAGAAGGCAGGATTGCAGGGTGACTCTGCCCACAGCCGGGAGTTCGATCCTGACCGGCTCAAGGTCAACTCAGCCTTCCATCCTTCCGAGGTCAGTAAAATGGGGACCCAGATTGTTGGGGGCAAATAAGGCTGACTCTATAAGCCGCTTAGAGAGGGCTGTAAAAGAACTGTGAAGCGGTAGATAAGTCTAAGGGCTCTTGCTATAAAACGAGGCGCAAAAGCATTTAGCCTTATACATCGCCCCGTGGCGCTTTACAGCGTGGTTTACAAGGACAGCATTCTTGGCATGTTGCCCCCCAACCATCTGGGTCCTCATTTTAATGAACTGGGAAGGATGGAGGAAGGCTGAGTCAACCTTGAGCCAGTGAGAATCGAACTGCTGGCAGCCGGCAGAGTTAACCTGCAATGTGGCATTCTAACTACGTCGCTGTCCAACATCCCCAACCTCAGAGAGCACCAAGGACCCCACAGTTATCTTCTTCCTCCTCCTCCTCCTCCTAGCACTGATGATGTTCCCTAGTCGGGTCACGAAACGTCTGCAAGAAAACCACCCAGCTCAGGGAGCACCAAGGAGCCCACAGTCCTCCCCCCCTCTCCCTCCTCCTCCTGCTCTTCCCTACAAACTCCACTCCCTTCTAGCACTGATGATGTTGCCTAGTCGGGTCACGAAACGTCTGCAAGAAAACCACCCAGCTCAGAGAGCACCCAGGACGCCACGTTTCAACCCCTGAGCTACCAATATTCCCTTGTACTGGGTCTCCCACTGCAACGGTAAATACTTTCTCTCCGACTTCCTTCTCTGGGTCCCGATCCCTACACCTAGCTCTGCAGGACACAGACCCCTTCCCTGCACCTCGAAGGCCTGGGATTCTGGATCCGTGGCAGACCTGGGTTCCCCAACCCTGCGACACCCGCCCCTTGTCCCCCCTCTTACCTCAGCACAGAGCTGGAAGTACACCATGACGATGCTGATCTGGGAACAGGAGACCACCAGGATGATGAACACCAGGAATAAGAAGCCAAAGAGGTAGTAGAACTGATTCTCCCAGATGGCCTGGATCGAAGGAAGGATCTTGGTTAGGACTTTTAAAACCCTTCAGGAACTATCTCACCCCCTTGGAGGGAAGGATTTATACTCCTTGCAGACAGCTGGTCCTTTGCACCTTTTTAGAGAGTCTTTGAGGCCACCTGGAGGTTCACCTGTTGTCCTCAGTTTGTCCCAAAGGGGCTTTTCCACGAGGCAACTAGACTGTTTTTCTTTGAAGAGGTTTCGCTCCACATCCCAGAAGCTTCCTCAGGTTCTGACTGGATGGTGGGGAAGGGAAGGATTTATACTCCTTGCAGACAGCTGGTCTTTTGCCTTCTTTTTTTTTAAAGAGAGTCGTTGAGGCCACCTGGAGGTTTATCTGTGCCCTCAGGGTCACCTGAGTGGTGCAAATGGGGGTGGAGCCTTCTTGGAACTAGGGGTCCAAGAGGCCATCTAGGTCAAAATTGAACAGCCCTCCCTCCAGTCTACAACACGGTCCTTCCAGGAAGGCTCCACGCCCATTTGCACCGCTCAACGACTCTCTAAAATAATGCAAATGACCAGCTGTCTGCAAGGAGTATAAATCCTTCCCTTCCCCACCATCCAGTCAGAACCGGAAGAAGCTTCTGGGATGAGAAGTGAAATGTCTTCCAAAAAAAAGAGTCCAGTTGCCTCGTGAAAGAGCACTTTGGGACAACTGAGGACACAGGTGAACTTCCAGGTGGCCTCAACGGCCCTCTAAAAGATTGCAAATGACCAGCTGTCTGCAAGGAGTATAAATCCTTCCCTTCCCCACCATCCAGTCAGAACTTGAAGAAGCTTCTTGGAAGAGGAGAGAAACGTCTTCAAAGACAAACAAGAAAGTCCAGTTGTCTCCTGAAAAAGCCCCTTTGGAACAATCCTGACCAGGATAATGGAGAATCCCCCTAGACATCTCATCCATTTGTCCCACTTTAGTAGGAGGAGCTTGCTGAGGACCCAGTTGGCCAAGGAATTTTGGGAGGGTCTTTTCTGCCGTGGCCCCTGCCCTCTGGAGCACGATGCCCCTCGAGGTGAGATCCACACAGACCCTCATCCTGGCTCTTCTGATTGGCAGGGGTAGGCCACCTGGGCTCTTTTATGACTTGTGGACTTCAACTCCCAGAATTCCTGAGCCAGCCATGCTGAGGGGAAAGGGAGAGGTTTCCAAGCTGAGCCATGCTGGCTCAGGAATTCTGGGAGTTGAAGTCCATGAGTCATAAAAGAGCCAAGGTTGCCTACCCCTGTCCTAGGGTCCTGATGGGCCAGTTCCACGCTGGAGGGAGTCAGTGGGTTAAACACAACTCACCATCATCCCGTTGTAGGCTAATTTTATTAATTTTAATGCGAATACAGGTAGTCCTCGACTTACGACGGCTCATTGAACGGCCACCCAACATTCCAACGGCACTGAAAAAAGTGACTTGCTACTGTTTCTCACTTACGACCGTTGCAGCGTTCCCCCCTCCCCCCGGGGTCACGTGATCAAAATTCGGCCGCTTGGCAACCGGCTCGTATTTATGACGGTTTGCAGCGTCCCCGGTGTGTGTTTGTGTGTGTGTGTGTCACGTGATCCCCCTTATGCGACCGTCTGAGCAGCAAAGTCAACGAGGGAAGCCAGATTCGCTTAACGACCGTGTCACCCGCTTAACAACTACTACAAATTGCTTAACGGTGACAAGGAAGGTCGTAAAACGGGGCCAAATTCACAGACGTCTCGCTTAGCAATGCCAACGTGGTCGTAAGACGAGCACTGCCTATCCTTCGTTGTTTTGTATTTTATTTTATTTTTTAAATCCGGCTGGAAGCCGCCCCGAGTCTCTTCACAGCGAGACGGTCAGCGTAGAAATTTAACAACGATTTGCTAACTGGAATAGAGAAGGACTTGTATAGGATGCTTCCCCAAGTGGAAGGTGTGATAGGAAGCACCACACTGGGTTGTGAGTTCTCGGTCTGGGCNGCAAAAGCGGCTGGGGGCCGGAGGGTGGGTGGGTGGGGAGCACAAGACTTACGCTGAAAATGAAGAAAAGTTCAATAAACATGGCTCCAAAAGGCAGAATTCCAGCCATCAGGATCCTAGGAAGGGAGGGAGGGAGGAGAAAGAGTTAGGATGGAAGCCCGTGATCTTGTTCAAACGGATCGTTAAAAAACAGCTTAAACAAAACCAATAAAATAAAAGGTTATTATCTCTGCTTAAATAAATAAAACTGCTATTTATTATCCTCTGTTTAAATCTGGGGTCTTCAAACTTGGCCCTTGGATGACTTGTGGACTTCAGCTCCCAGAATTCCTCAGCCAGCCTGGCTCAGCTTGGAAACCTCTCCCTTTCCGGCTGGCTCAGGAATTCTGGGAGTTGAAGTCCAAGTTTGAAGTCCAAGGGCCAAGTTTGAAGACCCCTGGTTGAAATAAATAAATAAACTCTGATTTTATTATCCTCGGTTTAAAACACACACAAGGCTTTTCTGAACTCAGATCAGCACCCAGCTAGGTAGAGTCAGTAATATTTTCTGCTCTGCTGATTCGTTATTATTATTGTTAATTATTTGATTTTTTTTTTATTCTGCCTTTTGAAGTATGACTCAAGGCGGCAAGCGTATCTAATACTCCTTCCTCCTCCTGTTTTCCCCACAATGACAACCCTGTGAGGTGGGCTGGGCCGAGAGAGAGGGAGTGGCCCAAAGTCACCAAGCCGGCTTTCATGCCTAAGGCGGGACTAGAACTCCCGTCTCCTGATAATTGGCCCAATCAACCAGCCAGCTTTTATTTCTAAGGTAGAATTAGAACTCACAGCCTCCTGGTGAATGGCCCAAAGTCACCCAGTGGGCTTTCCTGGCTAAGGCGGGACTAGAACTCACCGTCTCCTGGTGACTGGCCCAAAGTCACCCAGCCAGCTTTCCTGGCTAAGGCGGGACTAGAACTCACCATCTCCTGGTGACTGGCCCAAAGTCACCTAGCTGGCTTTCATGCCTAAGGTGGGACTAGAACTCACCGTCTCCTGATGATTGGTCCAAAATCACCCAGCCGGCTTTCCTGGCTAAGGCAGGACTAGAACTCACCGTCTCCTGGTGATGGGCCCAAAGTCACCCAGCCGACTTTCAAGCCTAAGGCAGGACTAGAACTCACCGTCCCCTGGTGATTGGCCCAGCCAGCTTTTGTGCCTAAGCTGGAACTAGAACTCACAGCCTCCTGGTCCCTAGGCCATCCCTTTCACCACTACCCCAAGCTGGCTCTGTTATGATAGCTACTTTAGTTCCTATCCCCGACTAGCGACGAGGTCGGCCCGGAAGACTCACCCCACAAACCGGTTCATGTACCACCTCTGCTCCGGGATCTGCCTTGGGATCTGATTGGTCCGCACGGGATTGTCGTAGGGCTGCTTGCGGAAGCCGAAGTAGTAGCCCAGGTACACCAGGGGCAAGGAAATCCCGAACCACATGCAGAGCAGCGCCACCATGGTGGGGAACGGGACCTGGAAGTGAGAGCCGGATCCTCAGACCAGGGGTCTTCAAATTTGGCCCTTTGATGACTTGTGGACTTCAACTCCCCGAATTCCTCAGCCAGTGTGAGGGAACTATGATCCTTTCATGACTTGTGGACTTCAACTCCCAGAATTCCTCAGCCAGTGTGAGGGAACTATGATCCTTTCATGACTTGTGGACTTCAACTCCCAGAATTCCTCAGCCAGGCAAGTGTGCCTGGCTGAGGAACTCTGGGAGTTGAAGTCCACCAGTCATAAAAGGGCCAAGTCTGAAGCCCCCCTGCTATAGAAAATATAAGGCAAGTATGAGTATTTTGAAGAAACCTTGAAGGAACATTCTGGAAAAAAAGAGTAGATAGAGGCCTAGTTCAGATTTTTGTGGGCTGCTTTGTGGCTCTGTGGCTGGAAGAGAGGTAATTATCACTAAATGTAGAACAAGGGTAAGATTTCTGCTTCCCCCCCCCCTCATAAAGAATGTAATACAGGCATGCCTGGTTGAGGAATTCTGGAAGTTGAAGTCCACTCCTCTTAAAGTCTATAGCAGGGGTCTTCAACTTTGGCCCTTTTATGACTCGTGGACTTCAACTCCCAGAATTCCTGAGCCAGCCATGCTGAGGGGAAAGGCAGAGGTTTCCAAGCTGAGCCATGCTGGCTCAGGAATTCTGGGAGTTGAAGTCCACAAGTCGTAAAAGAACCAAGGTGGCCTACCACTGGCCTATATAATCGTATAATCACCTACCATCAATTCCCAGCACCCATAATTGCCTCCAATCTGCTCCCAGTTTCACTTTTAATCATATAATCATAGACAATCAATTCCCATTATTGCCTATACCAGGGGTAAGCAACCTTGGCTGTTTTATGACTGGTGGACCTCAACTCCCAGAATTCCTGAGCCAGCCATGCTGAGGGGAAAGAGAGGTTTCCAAGCTGAGCCATGCTGGCTCAGGAATTCTGGGAATTGAAGTCCACCAATCATAAAAGAGCCCAGGTTGCCTACCCCTGGGTTAGGAGAACAAACCCATCAGGACCAGATTCAGCAGTTCATCTGCATTTAAGAGACAAAGGCCGCTCTTTTGAAGACAGCAAAGGCCGCTCTTTTGGGCAGAGAGGACCACTGGTTTGAAAGGGGCCCAAGAGGTCATCTAGCTCACAGGTCCCCAACCTTTTGGGCACCAGGGACCGGTTCCGTGGAGAGAGGTTTTGCCACGGACCGGAAGCAGCGTGGTTTTGTGTGCTGCCTGCATCTCACGGATGGGGCTTTGCTTGTTTGTGCGGACCGGTTGCTGGCATGCCGTGGCCCGGTACCGGGGCGTTGGGGACCCCTGATCTAGATCAAAATTAAATGGCCCTCCCTCAACAGAGGGGGAAGGATACAACATCATCTATCTCCGGTCTACAACACAGTCCTTTCCACGGTTCCAAGAAGGCTCCACACCCATTTGCACCACTCAGGTGACCCTGAGGACACAGGTAAACCTGCAAGTAGCCTCAAGGACTCTCAGAGAGTACAAATGACCAGCTGTCTGCAAGGAGCATCAATCCTTCCCTTCCCCACCATTCAGTTGGAACTGAAGAAGCTTCTGGGATGAGAAGTGAAACGTCCTCAAGGAAAAATGAGAAAGTCCAGTGGCCTCCTGAGAAAAGCACCGTTGAGGTTTCTCTCTCAGACCCACATCACGGAGAGGAGTAAGCCACAGGTGGTAGCAAGGAGAGACCTACCGCCCCCGAGGAGTGTTTGCCCCAGATGAAACAATTCAGGATGAAGCATATGCCAAAGACGACCCCGGGATACAGCATGGCGGTCTGCGAGGGAAAGGATAAACCAAGGTTAGCGGGCTCCAGGTGCAGAGATCTTCTGGTGCCACCCCTGTTTGTGTGCCAGGCAGCCAAAGGGCTCTGGTTCTTCTTTCCCCAATGCTTAAGTCAGCGTGAAGAATGGGGCATGGACAGGTAGTCCTAGCTCAGGGGTAGGCAACCTGGGCTCTTTTATGACTGGTGGACGTCAACTCTCACAATTCCTGAGCCAGCCATGCTGAGGGGAAAGGGAGAGGTTTCCAAGCTGAGCCGTGCTGGCTCAGGAATTCTGGGAGTTGAAGTCCACGAGTCATGAGGGGGGCCATAGTTCCCCCATGCTGGCTCAGGAATTCTGGGAGTTGAAGTCCACAAGTCATCAAAGGGCCAAGGCTGCCTACCCCTGCCCAAATGCCTGAATTTTGATCATGTGACCATGAGGAAAAAATATTTAAATATTTAAACCGGAGGTCTTCAAACTTGGCCCTTTGATGACTTGTGGACTTCAACTCCCAGAATTCCTGAGCCAGCATGGGGGAACTATGGCTCCCTTGATGACTCGTGGACTTCAACTCCCAGAATTCCTGAGCCAGCATGGGGGAACTATGGCTCCCTTGATGACTCGTGGACTTCAACTCCCAGAATTCCTGAGCCAGCCTGGCTCAGCTTGGAAACCTCTCCCTTTCCCCTCAGCATGGCTGGCTCAGGAATTCTGGGAGTTGAAGTCCACGAATCATGAGGGGGCCATAGTTCCCCCCTGCTGGCTCAGGAATTCTGGGAGTTGAAGTTCACCAGTCATAAAAGAGCCAAGGTTGCCTATCCCTGTCCTAGACTTACAACACACAATTTAGCCCAGACGTTTTGTTGCTAAACAAGACAATTAAGTGAGTTTTTCTCCAGTTTATGATCTTTCCTGCACATTTATTAAGTGAATTACTGCAGTTGTTAAATGAGTAACACCCTACTAGCCCTGATGACGTTACCTAGTTGGGCCATGAAACGTCTGCAAGAAAATCACCCAGCTCAGACAGCACCACGGACCCCTCAGTCCTCCTCCTCCTCCTCCTCTCCTCCTCAACCTCCACTCCCTTCTAGCACTGTTGATGTCACCTAGTTGGGTCATGAAACGTCTACAAGAAAACCACCAAGCTCAGAGAGCATCAAGGACCCCCACAGTCCCCCCCCTCCTCCTCCCTTCTAGCACTGATGATGTTGCCTATTTGGGCCATGAAACGTCCGTAAGAAAACCATCCAGCTCAGAGAGCACCAAGGACCTTTCAGTCCTCCTCCTCCTCCCTACTAGCCCTGATGACGTTGCCTAGTTGGGCCATGAAACGTCTGCAACAAAACCACTCAGTTCAACCCGAGCTGGAAATATTCTTTTCCATTGAAGCCTGTTTTCTGTTTGGGTTGAAATAATCTTAAAACTCCCGTCGCTTGCAACAAGCTTTCCCCAAGGGATTTCCTTTCCCCGTTCCGGCCCCAGTTAGGGCCCACTTTTTGGTCCTGACCGAGAGCCCCCTCCCCAAAAAACCCTTCCCCCTCCCCACCCAGAGGCAGCAGCTCCACTCACACAGAAGGCGCCTTTCTTCCACCGATGCCCTTTGAGGGTGCGGTACAAACGGCCAGCCGAGAAGCCCCCGAAGACCCTGTGTGCGCCGGGCAGGGGAGAGAAGAGAGAGCAGGGTTACTCCCCTCCCTTTCCAGACCCCTCACCCCCGGGAGGAGGGGCGCCCAGGCAGCAACTGCACTTACTCACCCCATGAACATGAAGAGGAAGCAGGCGGTGGTCATCAGAGCCCCCCGGCTGGAGGGAGACAGCATCCCCAGCATGGCCACAACTGGAAAGCAAGAGGGAAGCGTCGGGGTTTTAAAAAAAGGCCGCTGTTCTCGGGGGTCGCACGAAGCCGCTGGCGGGCCAGGATCCGTTTCTCTGGGAGGTGTTCTTTTTCCCCAACCCCCACCCCCACCCCAGCTGCAATTCAAACCCTGCATTTGAATTGATGTTGAGATATGGAGACTCTAGAAAGAGGGCAGAGAAGAGCAACAAAGAGGATCAGGGGACTGGAGGCTAAAACATATAAGGAACGACTGCTGGAATTGGGAATGTCTAGTTTAAGGAAGAGAAGGACGAGGGGGGACAGGATAGCAGTCTTCCAATATCTCAGGGGCTGGATTAGTAAAGAGGAAGAGAAGGGAGAAGAGGGAGAATGAGAAGGGAGATGGAAATGGAGAAGAATGTGTAGAGAAGAGGAAGAGTAGAGAGGAGGAAGAGGAACATAAGTAGACAGGAGGAGGAGGAGGAGGAGTAGAGGAGAAGGAGGAAGATAAGTAGACAGGAGGAGGAGGATAAGTAGAGGAGAAGGGGGAGGATAAGGAGGAGGATGAGTAGAGGATAAGTAGAGAGGAGGAGGGTAAGTAGAGAAGAAGAGGATAAGTAGAGAAGAAGGAGGATGATAAATAGAGAGGAGGAGGATAAGTAGAGGAGAAGGAGGAGGGTAAGTAGAGAAGAGGAGAAGTAGAGAGGAAGAGGAGGAGAAGTAGAGTAGGAGAAGAAGAGGAAGATAAGTAGAGAGGAGGATAAGTAGAGAAAAAGAGGATAAGTAGAGAGATTAAGTAGAGGAGAAGGAGGAGAAGTAGAGAGGAAGAGGAGGAGGAGTACAGAAGATAAGTAGAGGAGAAGGAATAGGGTAAGTAGACAATAAGTACAGGAGGATAAGTAGAGAAGGAGGATGATAAGTAGAGAGGAAGAGGAGAAGTAGAGGAGGAGTAGAAAAGGAAGAAGTAGAAAAGTAGAGAAGAAGAGGAGAAATAGAGAAGGAGGATGATAAGTAGAGAAGAGGAGGAGGATAAGTAGAGAGGAGGATAAGGAGGAGGAGAGGAGAAGTAGAGGAGGAGAGAGGAAGGGCACAGAGGAGCATCATGCTTGCCTTTTGGAAGCAGCGCTGGGGTCCCCTGGGACCACAGAGACCAGGCAGGACCTCCCGAACAAGCAGGTGGCCGCGTGGCCGGAGGAGTCGGGAGCTGCCATTTTGTGCCACTGGGAGAGGCTGGGAAACAAGACCGGCGGGCGGGGGGGGACTAAGTGCCCGGCCCTGCCCGGGTTTTGAGGTCCCCCGGCCTCTCCACACGGCAAAACGCTCGGCCCTGCCGGGCTGTACTCACAAATCACAATCAGGATCATGCAGAAGAGCTGGATGCCGGAGCCCAGCAGGGAGCTGAGGATCATGGGATACTGTGGAGGCCGAAAGACGTCCCCGTGCACCAGCTTCCACCCGGATTCCTCCATGGTGTCTTCCTGCAGCGGGCGAAGAGGGCCGCACGATCAGCCGGCAGCCTGTGACAAACCTCCCCTTTTTACACCCCCCCCCCACAAGTACACACACAGACAACCAAGTCATGGTTGTCCCAGAGGTGCTTTTTCCCCCAAAGGCAATTGGACTTTCTTGTTTGTTTGTTTGTTTGTTTTCTTTTCTTTTGGAAACGTTTCGCTTCTCCTCCCAAGAAGCTTCTTCAGTTCTGACTGACTCCAGGGGAATGGCAGGATTTAATAAAGGAATGAATAAATGAATGAATGGACAAACAAATACAGTCCCCTGACTTATAACAGTTCATTTAGTCACTGTTTGAAGTTACAACGGCACTGAAAAAAGTGACTTAGGACCTGAGGAATTCTGGGAGTTGAAGTCCACCAGTCATGAAAGGGCCCAGTTTGAAGACCCCCTGGTTTAGGACTACATACCTGTATTACATTCTTTATGAGGGGGAAAAAAGCAGAAATCTTACCCTTGTTCTACATTTAGTGATAATTACCTCTCTTCCAGCCGCAGAGCCACAAAGCAGCACACAAAAATCTGAACTAGGCCTCTATCTACTCTTTTTTTCCAGAATGTTCCTTCAAGATTTCCTCAAAATACTCATACCTGCCTTACATATTCTATAGCAGGGGGTTGTCAAACTTGGCCCTTTTATGACTGGTGGACTTCAATTCCCAGAATTCCTCAGCCAGCCACGCCTAGACCAGTGTTTCTCAAACCTCCTTAAAATGGGTGGACTTCAACTCCCAGAATTCCCCCCTCGGATCCATGTTTCTCAACCTCAGCCACTTGAAGCACGCTGGCTAAAGAATTCTGGGAGTTGAAGTCCAAAGTCATGAAAGGGCCAAGTTTGAAGACCCCTCCCTGGTTTAGGACTACATACCTGTATTACACTTTTTATGAGGGGGGAAAAAAGCAGAAATCTTACCCTTGTTCTACATGTAGTGATAATTACCTCTCTTCCAGCCGCGGAGCCACAAAGCAGCCCACAAAAATCTGAACTAGGCCTCTATCTACTCTTTTTTTCCAGAATGTTCCTTCAAGATTTCCTCACAATACTCATACCTGCCTTACATATTCTATAGCAGGGATCTTCAGACTCGGCCCTTTGATGACTGGTGGACTTCAACTCCCAGAATTCCTCAGCCCAGGCATGCTGGCTGAGGAATTCTGGGAGTTGAAGTCCACCAGTCATCAAAAGGCCAAGTTTGAAGACCCCTGCCCGTGACTTTTCCAAACACATAAACAAAACCAGCAAAAGCCAGCTATTGCCTACAACAGGGGTCTTCCAACTTGGCCCTTTGATGACTGGTGGACTTCAACTCCCAGAATTCCTCAGCCAGTTGAAGTCCACCAGTCATCAAAGGGCCAAGTTGGAAGACCCCTGATTTAGAGGTTTAAGGTCTGGCAGGTGGCTCTAAACAAGTGTTTCTCAACCTTGGCAACTTTACGATGTGTGGATTTCAACTCCCAGAATTCTCCAGCTAGCGTTGCTAGCTGGAGAATTCTGGGAGTTGAAGTCCACACATCGTAAAGTTGCCAAGGTTGGGAAACACTGCGTCTAAACCCAAATCAGGAAGCAGGAAAATTCTTCAGCTGTTGCCTCCAGGAGCTTCTCTAAGCGGCAAAAGATGCCTCCATCCGTTGCCAGGTCTCCCCCCCAAACCAGAACTGCAGACCCCAGAGACGGAGAGCCCCATCCCTGCCGGAGAGCCAGCTGAACGTACAATGTCGTCTTCCTTGTTGTAGTTGGCGATGTCTTTCCGGAGGGTCCGGATGATAATCATGCTGAGGATGCCTGCAAAAGAGAAAACCAGGAGGAAGTAGGTCTGCGCCCCATCCGAGACTCTCCAGGAGGGGAGATCCTGGGTGGGGGGGGCAGGCCTTCTGCAGCTTCACAGGCGATCCTGAAGCGCCACTGCCGGTGCTCACAACTGAGAGAGGTCATTAAACGGGTATGCCGCCCCACCTTGTCGTCAGGGGGCTCTACGCAGATCAGAAGAGAAAAAGAACACTATAAAACCATTTAATCTTAACTTTAAAAATAAAATGTGCCACAGGAGGAGGAGGAGGAGGAGGAGGAGGAGGAGGAGGAGGAGGAGGAAAACCTGGGGTCCTTGGTGTTCTCTGAGCTGGGTGGTTTTCTTGCAGATGTTTCATTACCCAACTAGGTAACATCATCAGTGCTAGAAGGGAAGTGAGTTTTTGGAGAGGAGGAGGGGGAGGAGTGGGGAGGAGGAGGAGGAGAACCTAGGGTCCTTGGTGCTCTCTGAGCTGGGTGGTTTTCTTGCAGACGTTTCATTGCCCAACTAGGTAACATCATCAGTGCTAGAATGGAGGTGAGTGTGTGGAGAGATGGAGGAGGAGGAGGACTGAGGGGTCCGTGGTGCTCTCTGAGCTGGGTGGTTTTCTTGCAGACATTTCATTACCCAACTAGGTAACATCATCAGTGCTAGAAGGGAGGTGAGTGTGTGGAGAGATGGAGGAGGAGGACGACAACTATGGAGTCCTTGATGCTCTTGGTGGTTTTCTTGCAGATGTTTCATTACCCAATTAGGTAACATCATCAGTGCTAGAAGGGAGATGAGTGTGTGGAGAGGAGGAGGAGGACAATGACAACGATGACTATGTAGTCCCTGGTGCTCTCTGAGATGGATTTCTTGCAGACGTTTCATTACCCAACTAGGTAACATCATCAGGGCCAGCAACCAGCTCAAAGACCACCAAGGACCCCACAGTTCAACCCTGAGCTACTGATATTCTATCAGTAAACATTAACATATGAAGACAATAAACATTTAAGCTGAACGAAGATGGCTAAGGAAGGGAGCGATACACCAGGCGGTGGAGGCAGAATCCCCTCTCAAGCTATTAACCACCTCCAGGAGGGAACATCATCAATGAAGTAATTGATTAATTAATTGGCTTTCATCTCTTATGAGTGAAAGGAAAACGCTCTGCCATCCAAACAGATGCCTCCTGCATCTCAGGAGCTGCTGTTTTGAGGTATCCGCCTTCCTGTTTTTTTCAGCACATGGGTGTTCCCCAACAGCGGAGGAAACAATTTACTCCTACGTAAACCACTAGTTTCCTCACTGCACTGCGCAATGTTTGGCTCCTTCGTTGGCTTAATGAAAGATCCCCAGGCTTTCAAATGCTCTCAGTCTCCAACCTTGGCAACTTTAAGACAGGTGGACTTCAATTCCCAGAATTCCCCAGCCAGGGAGTTGAAGTCCACAAGTCTTAAAAATTGCCAAGGTCGGAGACCCCTGGTCTAAGAGAAGGCTGACTGGGGAATTCTGGGAGTTGAAGTCCACAAGTCTTAAATGTTGCCGAGATTGGAGACCCCTGGTCTGGCTGAAGAATTCTGGAATTTGAAATCCACAAGTCTTAAAAGTTGCTAGGATTGGAGATACCTGTCTTAGACAATGGCCTACACGCAGGGGTAGGCAACCTTGGCTCTTTTATGACTGGTGGACTTCAACTCCCAGAATTCCTGAGCCAGCCATGCTGAGGGGAAAGGCAGAGGTTTCCAAGCTGAACCATGCTGGCTCAGGAATTCTGGGAGTTGAAGTCCACGAGTCATGAGGGGGCCATAGTTCCCCCATGCTGGCTCAGGAATTCTGGGAGTTGAAGTCCACGAGTCATAAAAGAGCCAAGGTTGCCTACCCATGGCCTATCCTGTCTCAGGTAGTTTGTTTTGGGCAGGTAACAGACCTGCTAAAGCCTATAAAATGGGCCCTGCCCAGCCAAATAAATAATGACAAAGCAACAAAAAGGAAGGTAAACTGATCTGCGGTTCCAACTCCTGAACCCCTCCCTCCCGCCTTTAAATTAACCTTCAGTCTGGTTTTTTTATTCAATTTTGCCTTTTTTTGAATTCTAAATTTTATATACGTGTTAATATTTTATTTGCACGCTGTCCAGAGTCACTCTGTGAAGGAGACAGATCGTTTTCAAAATTTGATCAGCCATTTGTCTGAAATGGTATAGGGTTTCCTGCCTGAGCAGGGGGTTGGACTAGATGACCTCCAAGGTCCCTTCCAACTTTATTATTATTATTATTATGAATCATCAGAGATGATAAGTGGACTGGAGGCTACAACATATAAGGAATGGTTGCTGGAATTGGGTATGTCTAGTTTAACGAAGAGAAGGACGAGGGGGGAGATGATAGCAGTCTTCCAGTATCTCAGGGGCTGCCCCAAAGAAGAGGGAGTCAAGCTATTCTCCAAAGCGCCTGAAGGCAGGACAAGAAGCAACGGGTGGAAGCTAACCAAAGAGAGAAGCAACCTAGAACTAAGGAGAAACTTCCTGACAGTTAGAACAATTAACCAGTGGAACAACCTGCCTCCAGAAGCGGTGAATGCGCCAACACTGGAAGTTTTTAAGAAGAAACTGGACAGCCATTTGTCCGAAATGGTATAGGGTTTCCTGCCTGAGCAGGAGGTTGTACTAGATGACCTCCAAGGTCCCTTCCAACTTTATTATTATTATTATTATTATTATTATTATTATTATTATTATTATTATTATTATTATTATTATTATTATTATTAATCGATCAATAAATAAGATGAAAGGACGGTGGGAAGAGGAAGGGAAAGGCCCCGGAGCTGAACTGGAGGCTTCTGAGCTTGGCTTCCCCCCCCCAAAATTAGCTATTGTTCTTGCTCCGAATTATATCGGTTTAATTTTACTTTTGGCTCTTTTAAAAATATCTCGTAAACATCCTGACTCCGGAAGCTGTGGGTGCTCCATCACTGGAAGTGTTTAAGAAGAGATTGGACAGCCATTTGTCTGAAATGGATTTCCTGCTTGAGCAGGGGGTTGGACTAGAAGACCTCTAAGGTCCCTTCCAGCTCTTGTTATTCTGCTATTCTGTCCCGTGGAGGTTTTAAAGGGCCGTCTCCACATCCAAAATCCCCCAGCCCTTGCTGGTTTCGAGTGCTTTAGGTTCCCTTCTCACCTGAAAGAAAGAAGACCACCACCACGGAGTTGACGATGGAAAACCAATGGATCTGGACGTCGCTCATGGTGAGGTAAGTGTCCCACCGGGAAGCCCACTTGATGTCACTCTCCTGGAAAACAAAAGGGGATAGGGAGGGAAGGGCTAAAGGCCGGCCGAGCAACTTTTCCTGATTCAGGGATGGCTGCTTTAAGAAGGGCCCTCAAAGCCCCTTTCAGCATCCTTCTCCAAGCCCTAGGGCCGTGGTGGCAAATCTGTGGCACTCAGAGCCTTTTCTGTGGGCACGCGTGCCGTCGCCCCAGTCCTAGGCCTTCAGCTGGGTTTTATAAAACCTTTTCGCTTTAGGCCTCCGCCACCGTGTGCAAAAAAAAAAAAGGTTCAATCAGTCAATTTCAACTTCTCCTGGGGAAAAAAAAGATCTTGCAAAGTTGGAATTGATGGATTGAACTTTTTAGTCCCACCCAGTCTGCCAGTACCACTGCAGCCACGCCCACCCAATGGGCCACACACCCCAATGGGCCACGCCCACCCAATGGGCCACCCCCACCCAATGGGCCACCCCCATCCGGCACCCGACGATGCATAAGTGGGTTTTGGGTTGCAGTTTGGGCACCCGGTCTCTAAAAGGTTCGCCATCACTGCCCTAGGGCCCAGGTGGCACGGCCTCAGGTGTGTGTTTGTTGTATATTTCACCTTTCTGAACTGCCTATCTCCCTCAAAAAAGGGACTTGGAGTGCTGTACAAATACAACAGGGAGTCCTCGACTTACGACTGCAACCGAGCCCAACATTTCTGTTGCTAAGCAAGCCAGGTTCAGTGAGTTTGGACCCATTTTATGACCTTTCTTGCCCCCGTTAAGTGAATCGCTGCCGTTGCTAAGTGAATCGGGCTCCCCCCCCCCTTGACTTTGCTGGTCAGTCAGTCGCAAAAGGAGATCACAGTGACCCCGGGAAGACTGCGACCGTCATAAATAGGAGCCGATTGCCAAGGGTTGACAGCTGGGTGACTTTGGGCCAATCATTGGGAGATGGTGAGTTCTAGTCCCGCCTTAGGCATGGAAGCCGGCTGGGTGACTTTGGGCCAATCATCGGGAGACGGTGAGTTCTAGTCCCACCTTAGGCACGAAGACCAGCTGGGTGACTTTGGGCCAATCACCAGGTGGCTGTGAGTTCTAGTCCTGCCTTAGGAAAGAAAGCTGGCTGGATGACTTTGGGCCCGTCCTTCTCTCTCAGCTCAACTCACCTCACAGGTGGGTTCTTATTGTGGCGAAAATAAGAGGGGGAAGGGGTATTACATATGTT
>NW_015388121.1:131032-141367 GCF_001527695.2 Protobothrops mucrosquamatus
ATTATAATGTAATAGAAGGCGGGATGAAAATCTCTTCCCTTTCCTGCCCAGCTCCACCACTCACCTCCCAGTGCACAGAATAGGTGAAAAAAAGCTCATTTGGCTTATTCGGGTCGATTTCTTGAGCGGAGGCGCTGGCAGCTTCAGGCAGGACACAGACCCCCTTCTCGTCCACCTTCATATCTGCGGACCAAAGAAGAGAGTCAGGACGGCTAATCTTTCTTTGGCCAAAAGTCTCCTCCTGTATACAGTAGTGGCCAAAACTGTGGAAACCTTTTGGGGAAAGTGTATTTTTGAGGTTGGATGGCTAATAACACCACTTTTCTTTTGGAGAAGTACCATAAAATTATATTATCAATGGAAAGATCATTTAATCGAGAATGTAATGCAACAAAGCTTGTTCAATTATCCGTACTGCGTTCTAAGAAAAGGTATAGCCAAATAACCAGAAAAAAAAGCACAACTTGCTTAGGTGGATCTGCAGGTAGCTTTCCTTCATCTGATTGTAGCCAATGAGCACGAGAGTTTAGAGAGCCAATCGGGTGTCATCTTGTTTCGGCAATGAGCCAATCAGATCACTGTAGGATCCGGTTATCGATGTCACGTATTGAAGCTGAGAGGAGGACATTTGTCAGTGTGTTATGTGATGGCTATCCAGTTGGCTGGGTTTTTTTGTGTTCTTTCATTGAGTGAGCTTGTAAAACGTAATAAAATTAAAGCAATGGTGCAAAGAGTTGACTGGTTGCCCAGAAAGCGATGTACAAATAGTATTATTAAGTGAACAAGGCTACAGCTATAAAGAAATTAGGAGAAAAATGGGTGGAAACTTAACCAAAGGCGGCATTTCTACTGTACACTTTTCCCAAAAGGTTTCCACCATTTTGGCCACTACTGTAGGGTCAGACCGAACGGAGAAGAGCCGCACGGCCCTCTCACCTGCCAGCGCGATGCTCTGCGGGATGACCTCGAAGCGAACCACCCGATAGGTGGGCTCCTGGCTCTCCTCCACCTCCTCTCTATGGTAGTAAAGGATGAAGGAAAGATGGTTGTGCAGGAAGAACTAGAACAGAGGACATGGAAATACACATTAGAAGGCCCGGGACAGGGGAAGCGGAAGGGCGCAACTCGCCACGGGCAACTCGCTGCAGGACAATTGAACCGTTCAATTTCATTATTTAAAATATTTTTTTTAAAAAATATATATTTTAAGACTGCAACCAATTTTGGTCACCATACTACAAAAAAAGATGTTGAGACTATTGGAAAAAGTTCAGAGAAGAGCAACGAAGATGATCCAAGGCCTGGAGACTAAAACAGACGAAGAACGGCTGTGGGACTTGGATTTGGCTAGTCTGAAGAAAAAAAGAAATAGGGGAGACATGATAGCAGCATTCCAGTATCTGAGGGGCTGCCACAAGGAAGAGGGGGTCAGGTTGTTCACCAGAGCACCAGAGGGAAGGACGAGAAACAATGGTTGGAAACTGATCAAAGAGAGAAGCAACCTGGAATTAAGGAGAAACTTCCCGACAGTGAGGACAATTAACCAGTGGAACAGCTTGCTACCAGAAATCATGGGCACTCCATCACTGGAAATTTTCAAGAAGAGACTGGACAATCACCTGTCTGAGATAGTATAGGTTCTCCTGCTTGAGTAGGGGGCTGGACTAGAAGACCTCCAAGGTCCCCCAGCTCTGTTCTATTCTATTCTATTCTATTCTATTCTATTCTATTCTATTCCTTATTCTATTCTATTCCATATTTTCTATTCTATTCTATTCTATTCTATTCCATATTTTCTATTCTAAGTCGAGGGTAACTGGAATTAAGGGAGAGAGCGAAAGGCCCCCTCAAGCGCGCGCGCACACACGCACACACACACAGAGGTCCCTGGTCCCCCTACCCTGTTCTTCTCCGTGAACCCAAGTCGGTAGCCATGTTCAAACTGAAGGTCTCGGTCCTTGTTCTTCTCCTCCTCTTCGCGGGTTGAGTAGAATTCCAGCCTCGTGGCCACCGGCAAGTTGTCGGCAATGCTGCAGGGACAAATCCTGGGGGGGTCAGACCCACGGCCTCCCCTCCGCTCTAAAGCAGAGCCCCCCAACCTTTCCAGGAGCGGGGAGAGGAGAGAAAGAGGGGATGGTTTTGTGGGAGGGGTAGGCGCGTGCATGCGCACGAGCACCTGCTGCTCGCGCAAGTGGGGCCAAGAGCACTTGTGGCGCTCGGGTGAGTGAGGCCCCGGGTGCCCCCGATGCTCATGTGAGTGAGGCCCCGATGCTCATGTGAGTGAGGCCCCGATGCTCATGTGAGTGAGGCCCCAAGGCTCATGTGAGGCCCCAAGGCTTATGTGAGGCCCTGATGCTCATGTGAGTGAGGCCCCAATGCTCATGTGAGTGAGGCTCCAAGGCTCATGTGAGTGGGGCCCCAAGGCTCATGTGAGGCCCCAAGGCTCATGTGAGGCCCCGATGCTCATGTGAGTGAGGCCCCAAGGCTCATGTGAGTGAGGTCCCAATGCTCATGTGAGTGAGGCTCCCAACAGCCCCGATGCTCATGTGCGGCCCCAAGTAATCACGATGCTCGGATGACTGAGGTCCCGAGTGACCACGATGCTTGTGTCAGGCCCTGATGCTCGTGTGAGTGAGGCCCTGAGTTGTCCCGATGCTCGTGTGAGTGAGGCCCCCAACAGCCACGATGCTAGTGTTAGGCCCCGAACGGCCGGGATGCTCATGTGAGGTCTCAAGCAGCCACAATGCTCACACGAGCAAGATCCCGCAATGCTTGGGTGAGGGAGGCTGTGCCTATGGCCCAGTTGCGAAGAGGCCACGGTAACGGGCAGCGGCCCACCGGTTGGGGACCCCTTCCCTCTAAAGGACTCACCCGGCCCCGCCGGAGGCAAGGCAGAGCCCTGCTTATTTTGAGGTCTCGAGAACTCACAGGTGAACGTAGTACTCCTCCTGGATCCGTTCCACCACCAGTTGGCTGCTCTCCTTGGTCAACATCTTGGGCTTGTTTGGGACATGACACAACACGTTGCACTTCTTTTCCACGTTCATGGAAACCTCGAAGGGCGTGTTGACAATGCGATCCCCTCTCAGGACCTCCCCTGTAAGCAAGGCCGGGCAGGGTGGAGGGGAGGAAGAAAACAATTCAGAGATTTAAGGCTTAGGGCAAGGGTAGGCAACCTTGGCTTTTTTAAGACTCGTGGACTTCAACTCCCAGAATTCCTGAGCCAGCATGGGGGAACTATGGCCCCCTCATGGCTCGTGGACTTCAACTCCCAGAATTCCTGAGCCAGCATGGGGGAACTATGGCCCCCTCATGACTCGTGGACTTCAACTCCCAGAATTCCTGAGCCAGCATGGGGGAACTATGGCCCCCTCATGACTCGTGGACTTCAACTCCCAGAATTCCTGAGCCAGCATGGGGGAAGTATGGCCCCCTCATGACTCGTGGACTTCAACTCCCAGAATTCCTGAGCCAGCCATGCTGAGGGGAAAGGGAGAGGTTTCCAAGCTGAGCCATGCTGGCTCAGGAATTCTGGGAGTTGAAGTCCATGAGTCATAAAAGAGCCAAGGTTTCCCACCCCAGCTTAGGGGCAAAACAAACAGCTATCAACGCATATATATTTCGCATATACGGTATATATAAATGTATAAATAAATTTGAAATAAGCTTATAAATTTTATATATTTTTTTCTTTGAACAACCCTGTAATCCAGGGGTCTTCAAACTTGGCCCTTTGATGACTGGTGGACTTCAACTCCCAGAATTCCTCAGCAAATTTGAGGACCCCTGTTCTATAGAATATATAAGACAAGTATGAGTATTTTGAGGAAATCTTGAAGGAACATTCTGGAAGAAAAGAGTAGATAGAGGCCTAGTTCAGATTTTTGTGGGCTGCTTTGTGGCTCCGCGGCTGGAAGAGAGGTAATTATCACTAAATGTAGAACAAGGGTAAGATTTCTGCCTTTTTTCCCCTCATAAAGAATGTAATACAGGTATGTAGTCCTAAACCAGGGGTCTTCAAACTTGGCCCTTTCATGACTGGTGGACTTCAACTCCCAGAATTCCTCAGCCAGCGTGCCTGGCTAAGGAATTCTGGGAGTTGAAGTCCACCAGTCATAAAAGGGTCATAGTTCCCTCACGCTGGTTAAGGAATTCTGGGAGTTGAAGTCCACCAGTCATAAAAGGGTCATAGTTCCCTCACACTGGCTGAGGAATTCTGGGAATTGAAGTCCACGTCATCAAAGGGCCAAGGTTGAAGACCCCTGCTCTAGGCCACTATGCCGCTCAGTTATAATTGCCAATGTATTTTGACATATTTACAAATAAATAAATTTATAAATTTTGTAAGTAAGTAAATAAAATGCATTTATGTATCTATTTAAAGACAAATCAACATTTCTGGGATCCTGATCATAGGGCAATTGGTGCAAGAGCATAGAGGCAAATAAAAGACAGATATTTCACCTGAGTAGATTCACCTGTGGTAGGGCACGCTTACTCCCACCCACAGGATCCCTAAAACCCCAAAGGAGCCGCGATTGCTCAGAAGGCAGCATTTTGGTCCATGCTCAAAAATGTCTACTTGACGTGACTGCTCAGTTTGAAATAAGGGCCACCTGACCTGGCCCAGCCAAATTTTATCCTCGGGCAGACTTTCTTGCAACTTTGGAAACCCTTAAAACATGAGGACCTTTAAATATGCTTTGCAGATCTGTATTCGACTGTTAAGTAGCCTCTAGAGCGCTCTTGCTGGCATAGAGCTTAAGGGGCAGGATGGCAGGCAAACTCTGCCCACAGCCGAGAGTTCGATCCTGATCGGCTCCAGGTTGAGTCAGCCTTCCGTCCTTCAGAGGTCGATAAAATGAGGACCCAGATTGTTGGGGGCAACAGGCTGACTTTGTAAATCGCTCAGAGAGGGCTGTAAAGCACTGTGAAGTGGTATATAAGTCTAAGGGCTATTGCTCTACCCCTCCCAATCTATCTCTGTCTCCCTCTTTCCCTATCATCCGTCTATCTATTTATCTATATACCTATACCTACCTACCTACCTATATCTATCATCTATCTATATCTATCAATCATCTCTATCTATCATCTATAACATCTATCATCTATCATCAATCTATCTATCTCTATCTATCATCTATCTATATCATCTATCATCTATCTCTATCTATCATCTATCTCTATCATCTCTCTATCATCTGCCTGCCTATCTATCTATCTGTCTGTCTGTCTGTCTATCTGCCTATCTATCTGCCTATCTATCTGCCTATCTATCTGCCTATCTATCTGCCTATCTATCTGCCTATCTATCTATCTATCTATCTATCTATCTATCTATCTATCTATCTATTAGTCTATCTATCTATCTATCTATCTATTATCTGTCTATCTATCTATCTATCTATCTATCGTCTGTCTGTCTGTCTGTCTGTCTGTCTGTCTATCTATCTATCTGCCTATCTATCTGCCTATCTATCTGCCTATCTGCCTATCTGCCTATCTATCTATCTATCTATCTATCTATCTATCTATCTATCTATCTACTCTATCTTATCTATCTATCTATCTATCTATCTATCTATCTATCTATCTATCTATCTAAACTATCTATCATAATTCTCTCTCTCTCTCTCTCTCTCTCTCTCTCATCTATCTATCTATCTATCTATCTATCTATCTATCTATCTATCTATCTATCTATCTATGTATCTATCTATGTATCTATCTATCTATCTATCTATCTATCTATCTATCTATCTATCATCTGAATGCAGTATTGCAAACTCACTCTGCCCACTGCCAGGAGTTCGATCCTGACTGGCTCAAGGTCAACTCAGCCTTCCATCCTTCCGAGGTCGGTGAAATGAGGACCCAGATTGTTGGGGGCAAATAGGCTGACTCTGTAAACCACTCAGAGAGGGCTCTAAAGCCTAAGAGCTCTTGCTAAGTGGTGCTGGAGATCAGATACCCAGAGGTGTCAATCTTCAGGGAGAGGTGCCAGCACATTTACAATACGGCAGGTGGAAGGCGATGCTAGGGGAAGGCGGACTGGAGCATTACCTAAATTTTCAGCTTTATATTTGATGGTGTCCGGCCGGCAGAAGGGCAGGGAGTAATACTCGTAAGGTAACTGCGTCCGCGAACTGGTGAGTTTCACAGCCTGCGAAAAAGAGAGGGAGAAAGAGAGGCCGTCGGTCCCAAATCCCCACATCTGAGTGGATCCCAGTGGAACCAATGACAAAGGCCGCATCATGATCCCCTGATCCTCCTCCTTTCACCCCCAAAATAAAGTCTGTTTATAGACATTAGCATTTTCTTGTCTATCTTAACTTGTGTTTCTAGTCTGTTTTTACGGCACTGTTTTTGATAGGCTGAACTGTTTTTTCCCTTTGTGTAAAGATGTTTGGAAAAAAATGAGTTGAGTAGTTCTGCTTTCTCCCTGTTGCTTGTCATCTTCTTGCCACTTTCCCCCACTAATGGACCAATCGTTTCCTTCACTTTTTTCTTGTTTTTTACATGTTGAAAGAAGCTTTTGTTGTTGTTGTTGTATAACTTCCTGCAGTATTTGATTGCATATATTCCAAAATGCTGAAATGCTGAAAGGGTTAGGCAATATCCTCCGCTTCTAGTGGGTACGTTCTGTGAACAGAATTACTCAGTTGTGAAAGATCCAGCATCCATAACAAGAAAATCACCTAGATTGAGCGGGAATGATGGACGCTATAATCCAGCGTATCTGAAGGGGGCCAGATTGAAGAAAATTCACTCAAAACCCTTCACATATCCACAGTTATCCCTGTAAGGTAACTTAACAGACCAGAAATAACTTTTGTTCTTCTGTAATTTGTATAACGATCCAGTTTTCTTTTCATTTTAGGTAAGATTGTATTAATTTTTTTCCATACATATAAGAGTATTTTTTCAACCGACATGCTGTCTGAGTTTAAATCTATCTATCTATCTATCTATCTATCTATCTATCTATCTATCTATCTATCTATCTATCTATCTATCTATCTATCTATCTATCTATCTATCTATCTATCTATCTTCTATCTAAATAAATAAATAAAAATGTAAATGTTCGTTTGTTCAAAATCTTAAATCTCCGAAAGTTCTTCACCGATTGCTTTGAAATTTTGACACAAAGTTGCATTCGAATATGTGCGTGTTTTTATATACCTACTATTATATAGATGTCACACCTGTGACAGGTAAAAACATGCTGTTTTGAAAAACAGCGCCATCTGTTGGACGTAAAAGCAACACACGCTACGATTTGTGCGGTTTAGATCTAGACACGGATTGCTTCTCACATGGACAATTATATGTTGCGTGTTCTAGAGTCGGCAAACCAGACAATCTCTATATCTACACAGACAATGGAACAACAAAAAATATTGTATGCCCACAGGCATTGTGAAATTAAACATATTACAAATGTGCGCTTTCTCTTTTCTTTCTTTTCCATTTAACCCAGTGTTTCTCAACCTTGACAACTTTAAGGCATGTGGACTCAACTCCCAGAATTCCACAGCCAGCAATGCTGGCTGTGGAATTCTGGGAGTTGAAGTCCACATGCCTTAAAATTGTCAAGGTTGAGAAACACTGATTTAACCGGACTGAGCCACAGCAACGCGTGGCCGGGTACAGCTAGTATACTAATACATATCGAATTCCTAATCCTTTATTCTTTCCTCTATCGGTAAAGTTTGATAACACTGTTTCTTCTTTTTCTTCCAGTCTTTTTCATTTTAGATTCCTTTCCCAAACTCGCCTTACAGCTACAATGAGTCAGGAGAAAAACAGTTCCAGGTCAAAATCTGTAAATTCTTCCCCCAGGGGGGGTAGCGAAGCTGAAACTAAGCAGGTGAAAGGATCAACAGGTGAAAGCATCTTTTCCCACGTCAATTAAAATATTTGAAGGGCTTAACAGGCAAGACTGCTTCTCATGAGTCAGAAAAATCAGACAAAGCAATCCATGGCACTCTCAAAGTTAACACCTGGCGTAACCGGACCTGCAACCGGCTAAAACTTAGCAGGAATGTAACACCTCTGGCAATGTGGCCAAAAGAGCAGCCCCTCCCTGTGAGATTTTGTGCAGGTCTGTTGGGACTGTTACTCCCAGTACTCTCCAGTTTTCACCCACACTAATAATAATAAAGTTGGAAGGTACCTTGGAGGTCATCTAGTCCAACCCCCTGCTCAGGCAGGAAACCCTATACCATTTCAGACAACGTCCAGTCTCTTCTTGAAAACCTCCAGTGTTGGAGCATTCAGAGTTTCTGGAGGCAGGTTGTTCCACTGGTTAATTGTTCTAACTGTCAGGAAGTTTCTCCTTAGTTCCAGGTTGCTTCTCTCCTTGATGAGTTTCCATCTGTTGCTTCTTGTCCTGCCTTCAGGGGCTTTGGAGAATAGCTTGACTCCCTCTTCTTTGGGGCAGCCCCTGAGATACTGGAACACTGCTATCCTGTCCCCCCTCGTCCTTCTCTTCATTAAACTAGACATCCCCAATTCCAGCAACCTTATATGTTTTAGCCTCCAGTCCCCTCATCATCTTTGTTGCTTTTCTCTGTACTCTTTCTAAAGTCTCAACATCTTTTTTACATCGTGGTGACCAAAACTGGATGTAGTATTCCAAGTGTGGCCTTACTAAGGCCATGTAAAGTGGTATTAACACTCCACGTGATCTTGATTCTATCCCTCTGTTAATGCAGCCTAGCACTGTGTTGGCTTTTTTTGGCAGTTAAGTGTTACTCACTTAACAGGTTTGCTGCTTAGCAGTGGAGGTTTTGGGTTCAGTCGTGGTCGTAAGTCAAGGGTTAGGGTCCTGCTATGTGGTTGTGTGTCACTTCCCCCCCCCTCCCCTTACAGTCTAGCACTGTGTTGGCCTTTTTGGCAGCTGAAGCACACTGCTGGCTCCTATTTAAAGGATTGTCCACTAGGACTCCAGGATCCCTCTCACAGTTGCTACTATTGAGCAAGGTACCCCCTATACTATACCTGTACATTGGGTTTTTCTTGCCTAAAGTAGAACCTTACTTTTTTCACCACTGAATTTCATTTTGTTAGATAGCGCCCAGTGTTCAAGTAGGGGCACTTCAAGAAATGCAGCCGTCTGCAGAAAGGAAAGTTTAATTTTTTCTTTCTTTCTTGTGGGGGATGACAAACTACCATGATCAGACTCGGCCAGGATTCTAAACCGGGTCAAGTTGCAGAGGGCATGAAACTCGGTGCCATCTTACCTTGATTTCTACAGGAGCGTTCCGGTGGAAATTGATGGGAGCCACTCCTGGCACGTAGAAGCAACTCACCCCGTGCCACAAGAGGAAGAACGGGCACGTAAGCCTCTGTCAAAACATAAAAAGAGACGCTTTGTCACCAGGGTGACCTCTGTTCGGAAGACAGGAAGGAGAGACTCGAAAAGGATCGTCTCCAGGGTCCAGTTTTTGTTTGTTTGTTTATTTAGCATATGGCACAAAGCACATGGATAACAGAGCACAGAAGGAGTACATAATACTATGGTACACGTATGATAGAATAGAATAGAATAGAATAGAATAGAATAGAATAGGTTTAAATATTCCTCCAGAAAATCTGTGAATTTATAGCCAAGTAACTCAGTCCCTTTCTTTGATGGATGCAAACGATCTCTTTTGTACATTTCTTCATTGGACCAGCTGCTGACATCGTGACTAATATATCCAAAGCCTTCCCCTTTACTCCACTCCTTTAACCACATATTGAATTGTGCTATACGCTGGCCTTTTCCATTTTGGTCCTTATACGCCGGTAAGACCTCTGAAAAAAATAAGCCTACAGCCTATTCTGCTAAGTTCCTGCCCCAGACTCTGGAAGTCATTCTGCACAGTGAGTACATCTTTTTGGGACAGATCATTAGTGCCAATTTATTTATTTATTTATTTAATTATATTTTTACCCCGCCCTTCTCCTTGCGGACTCAGGGCGGCTAACAGCCTAATAAAAACAAATACAAAAATACAACCATTTAAAAACATAATTTTTAATTTTTAATACTATTCTATTCTATTCTTATTTCTAATACTATTCTATTCTTATTTCTAATACTATTCTATTCTTATTTCTATTCTATTCTATTCTATTCTATTCTATTCTATTCTATTCTATTCTATTCTATTCTATTCTATTCATCCGAGATGAAGAACTTGTTTTCAACAGGGAGAAATGCGAATCAGGTATTACACATCAGTCACGCAAGAACAGAAAAGCATCCAAAAAGAGAAGCCACCTTCTGGTTGGTGATTCAATTATAAGGGATGTAAATTTAGGAAAGGACACAGAGGTTTC
>NW_015388121.1:142377-145085 GCF_001527695.2 Protobothrops mucrosquamatus
GGATCACACATCTTAGCTACTTGAATATATTCCTATTTCTCACCATCTTACATCAACCAATTAATAGTGCCGCGTAAGCACAATTTAAGACATTTGGAAATTAACAGAAAGTAAGAATGTTATGCTGTATTATAAATCAATAAAAGTTTTGTTCCATTTTATTCACTCGTACATCCCAACCCCAAGTTAACCCAAGGTATGTCAGGACTACGAGCCAGACCCAGAAATAAAACATCAGGCAGTGTAGCCTGAGACCAAGGGAGGGGTCAAGCGTGTCGTCAGCCTTGAGTCCCTTCGCACCCACAAGAGATCTTAAGTCCAGCCCACCTAGAATTCCGTTGACTCTTATCTACCGCCCATTTGCTTTGACCCTTTTACTTAGCCATATAAATTCGGGGCTCAATTGTGGTCGTAACTTGAGGACTACCTGTATCATTGGGCTACTGTTGATACCTCAACCTAACCTGAGAGCGGTTCCGTGGAGGGGTCCGAAAGCACCTCATGGAAATATTATTAAGATAGAATAGAGCAGGGCTTTTCAACCAGTGGGACGGGTACCACCTGTGGTACATTGGCACCTGGCAGGTGGGACGCGACCCTCCTAGAAAAGGGGTAGCAGGGGAGGGGAATGAGCTGAACCGGTGGCAGCACTGCACAAGCCTGAGCGAGAGACGGCTGGAGCTGTAGGGCTGTCAGGGCTGTGCGGAAGCGCCAGGATCAGCACCAGGCTCCAGCTGGAGCTCGGCGCTGATCCTGGTGCTTCTGCTGAGCCCTTAAGAAGCACCAATCAGCTGGAAAACAGCACTGATCCTGGCGCTTCCGCTGAGCCCAGAAGAAGCGCCGATCAGCTGGAATGTTGCAGCCTCTCCAGGGTCTTGTGATTTACATTCAGATGCTTGGCAACTGATTCATATTTATGACGGTCACAGTGTCCCAGGGTCATGTGAAGGGACCAAAACCTGCTGCAACCACCCAGCAGACGGGGGGGGGGGGAAATAAAAATCAAACACCCCCCACCCCCGCTGCCAATCCTCAACAGAAATGCTCACAACAATGAAAACCTCGGACAGGAGGAAGAGCGCGGCCGGGTGGGCAGGCAGGTGTCTTGCTCGGCTGTGGCTTGGGGGACACTTTTTTCAGTGCCATTGTAACTTCGAACAGTCACTAAGCGAACTGTTGTAAGTCGAGGACTACCTGTACTTTTATCACTTTTTCCCTTTTTTTTTTGGTCATCAAGTTTTTGACACCTTGCTAGGCGACTGGTGGTCCTCGGATGTTGCCATATCCTAAGAGTGGTACAATGGGTGAAAAGGTTGAAAAGCCCTGATCTAGTTAACTCGTTGAACCGTTTTCCCAGTTGCAACATATGGCTGTGAAAGTTGGACCATAAGAAAGGCTGAGGGGCAAAGAATGGAGGCCTTTGAACTACGGTACTGGAGAAGACTCCTGCGAGTCCCCTGGACGGCAAGGCGATCCAACCGGTCAGTCCTGGAGGAGATCAACTCCGACTGCTCTTTAGAAGGCCAGATCCTGAAGTGGAAACTCAAGGACTTTGGCCACCTAATGAGAAGGAAGGACTCACTGGAGAAGAGCCTAATGTTGGGAAAGATGGAGGGCAAGAGAAGAAGAAGGAGACGACAGAGAAGGAGGTGGCTGGATGGAGTCCCTGAAGCAGGAGGCGTGAACTTCAATGGACTCCAGAAGATGGTGGAGGACAGGAAGGCCTGGAGGGACGTTGTCCATGGGGTCGTGATGGGTCGGACACGACTTCGCAACTAACAACAATTGAATTCCATGCACATCCCCCCCCCTTCCCAGCATCATCTAACTCTAGAAAAGAAAAAAACAGCCGCATCTCCATCTGTTGTCAAAGCAAAAACATCCGGTGTTCGCAGCGTTGACACTTGGAAGCAGAGGACACCGTGGAAAATAAAGTTTCTGAATCATCTAGAGAGGTTATGCTCCCCTCTCACCCAGTGCAGAGTGCAAGGCAATGTCTGATGACATGGCAAGGTGACAAAAGGGCCTGACTCACGCTTCCTGATCCAGGAAGGACGGCAACGGGCAAACCACTTGCGGTAGATAATGACACCCTTTTGTCCCTGGCACTCCCTGGCAGGAGATCAGGCAGATTCCCCAAATCGCTGACTGGCACCCTTCTCGGAACAATCTCTGAAAAGCGACGTGTGTGTCCTGCAGGGATTTTACTCGGAGCTGGCGTGGAGCCACTGTCACAATTTTGACAACATTTCCTGCTCAACCTGGGGTGTACGCCAGTACAGCTCTTGACTTACAAACGGCTCCCTTAGTTGACCGTTCAAAGTTACGACGGCCCTGGAAAAAAAGGGACTCAGGACTGATTTCCACACTTACGGCCGCTTCAGTCTTCCCGTGGCCCGCGCGATCAAAATCCAGACGGTTCATAGTTATGACGGTCGCAGAGTCCCGGGGTCACCTGATCCGCTTTTGCGAACTTCCCACAAGCAAAGTCAACGGGGGGAAGCCAGACCCGCTTAACAACCAGGTTACTAACAAAGCCGATGGTTCACTTACCAACTGGGGCAAAAAAAAAAAAAGTCGTCAGATTAACAAATGTTTCACACGGCCGTAAAGTTTGGGCTCCGTTGCTGTCGTAACTCGAGGACTACTTGGGCTACTGTTGATTCCTCATACCTGACAGCAATCTGGACTTCCACGGAGGGGTCGTA
>NW_015388121.1:145710-160297 GCF_001527695.2 Protobothrops mucrosquamatus
CCGCTTAACAACCAGGTTACTAACAAAGCCGATGGTTCACTTACCAACTGGGGCAAAAAAAAAAAAAGTCGTCAGATTAACAAATGTTTCACACGGCCGTAAAGTTTGGGCTCCGTTGCTGTCGTAACTCGAGGACTACTTGGGCTACTGTTGATTCCTCATACCTGACAGCAATCTGGACTTCCACGGAGGGGTCGTAAAGCACCTCATGAAGTTATTACTGACTTGATTGTTCCGCTCACTCAGAGGTCACCAACCTTTGTCGGCAGACCGGAGGAAAAGGAAGAAGCATTTTACATGCGTTTGTACGCATGCATGGGGCTGCGAGCACGTGCGTGCGCCACAAATGGGGCGGGGCTAGGCCTGCGTGATACTCACTAGCCCTGCCCCGTTCTTGTGTGGCGCAGCACAAGAACGGCGGCGTCCGTTTTTGCGCCCTGCGATGTGGCGATGTCCCGTTTTTGTGCCCCGAAGCACGTTGTCCCATTTTTGCGTCCTAAGGCGCAGCGGCGGCCCGTTTTTGCGCTCTGTGGCGTAGCGTCCTGTTTTTGCGCCCCGCGGCCACGGCGCTAGCACAATGAGGGGGTATGTGCCAGCAGCCCACAGGTTGGGGACCACTGCTCTCACTCATTCAAACTGGAACCGCCTGCCTACTGTGTTTCGTTGAAAATAAGACCGGGTCTTATATTATTTTTTGCTAATTTTAGGACTTATTTTCCAGTTAGGTCTTATTTTCGGGGGAAATACGGTATTAAATTCGTCCGTCTGTCTGACGATCTTAACTGGGGCTTATGTTTGGGGTGGGGCTTATATTATGAGCATCCTGAAAAATCACACTAAGGCTTATATTCCAGTTAGGTCTTATTTGGGGGAAAACACGGTAGGAAGGAGTGGAACCAATGCAGAACCCCAAAAGAACACAGGCAGTCCTCAACGTACGACCACAACTGAGCACGCAGGACAGCTGTTAATTGAGTTTTGCTGGTTTTACAACTTTTCTTGCCACTGTTAAGTCAATCACTGCAGCTGTTAAGGTAGTAACCTGGTTGTTAAGTGAATCTGAGTTCCCACACTGATCTGATCACACGACACTGGAACCGTCATAGATATGAGCCAATTGCCAAGCATCCCAATTTCAATTATGTGATCTACGGTCGTGTGGAAAATGGTCCTTTTTTTCCCCAGTGCCGTTGCAACTATGAACAGCCACTACACAAATGGTTATAAGTCAAGAAACACCAAAGAAAAACAACAGTTTTTCCTTCCATCCATGAAAAACCAATTCAAAGGTTGAGATGACTGATTTAATTTAGAAACTTGTGCATAAGCCTGCTTCCAGGAATAGATCATTAGTTTTTTTTGTGATTCTCCAGACCAGAAATCTTCACAAAATAAATGTGGGTGGTTTGATTTGACAAGACTTCCACATCTTTAATACGTACTTCTTCATTCCTGCTCCTGTGGAATTTTTCATTCCAAGTGGAAAGCTCCAGATTGCACTGAGCAATCTGTGGCAGGATGTAGCTTTCCCATGCCACCGAAATGTTCAAAGGCCAACTTTTTTTTAACCGTTTTTTCTATCGTGTCACCACCACATCCTCTGTGGCTTGGAAAAGAGGAAAAATGAGAATTTTTCTTCCCTTACCAACCCCTAAAAGACTGTCCATCCCAGTTGTAGGACATGACTCTATTCAAACTGCACTTGGATATTTTGAGTACTTCCAACTTGCACTTTTCATATAAAAGCCACAGGTAATCTTGCTGAAATGCCAATTGCTTTAACAGGCGTCTGCAAAAAGATCCTCATACATTCTACCCACCACAGACGTAAAAGTCAAAAAAGAACACCTTAAAATAAGTCACAATAAATTTGTCTAAAATAAGGGATGGGGGAACCAATGTAATAATCAGCCACTTTTGGATATGAGTAATTTATAAGAATAAAGTTTAGGGAATGCCAATCATTCATCTCTCTTAAAGACTCTAGAAGAGATGACAATTTAAAAGAGAATAAAAGATAGTGCTGAAAGTATTAAACTTACAGATAATATAAATAATGTACCATGAGGAATCCAATAGAATAGAATAAAATAGAATGGAATGAAACAGAATATCTTTATTGTCAGTGTGGAACTCACAATGAAATTAAGTGCTGTCCACAGTGCACACTACACACAAGTAAAAACCACAAATAAGAACATACATTATACACACACATCCTTCACATTCTATTCACCACTGCGCTGCCCCTAATATTGCACTTCAATGTTGCACTATACCAGAGGTAGGCAACCTTGGCTCTTTTATGACTCGTGGACTTCAACTCCCAGAATTCCTGAGCCAGCCAATGCTGGCTCAGGAATTCTGGGAGTTGAAGTCCACGAGTCATAAAAGAGCCAAGGTTGCCTACCCCGGCACTATACAGTGGTATTTAATATGGTTACACCTCTGGGATTAAAAACTATTTTTCAGCCTATTTGTGTTTTTTTTTATTATCCTGTACTGTCTGCTAGATGGTAATAGTTAAAAAAAAAAAGAATATTTGGGATGAGATGAATACACATTGTCAATGTACATTCAGATAGGTAATCATAACATATCCAACAAAGATAACTGGAAACATAAAAATAACCTATTTTAACAATGTTAAATCTTTACTAAGATTGTTTGCTGTACCCATGTGAAGTGTCAGAAGGCCTCAGTCTCTGGAGAAGTCTATACAATGTTGGGAATGGTGGAAGGAAAGAGAAGAGGGTGACCAACAGTGAGGTGGAGGGACTCCGTTACTAGTGGCCCTGTTGGAAGTCCTAAAGGAACTAGTTGAAGACAGATTGTCTTGGAGAATCTGTCTTTGAGAAGATCTATCTATGTGGTTCCTAAGAGACAATAGTGGAAAATAATCAATGAATCAATATGAAGACCCTGGAGAAGGTGATACGAACATTGATCCATATAGTTGCTAAGAGGTGACAGTGACTTGACGGCACATAATCAATCAGCGTCAAGACCATCCCTTTGAGAAGTCCACAATTTTGACAAAGGTAGTAGGAAAATGAAGAAGAGACTGACCAGCAGCAAATGGACTGAGTTGTGGTGATGGGGGCACTGTAAGAGGTTGGTCACAGTGGACTTTCACTTTGGAAAAAAAAATCTACCTTTGTGGTCACCAAGAGTCAACTATGACTTCGTACTTGATGGCACATAATCAAGGGTAACAGTATATAAGAGCAGGCAGTGGTGGTGGTGGGGGCACCATTAGGAGACCTGAAGGACCTGGTTGGGGACAGTTCATCTTAGAGAAAATCAAATTCATCTGGTTGCTAAAAGGCGACACTGACTTGATGGCGAATCAATCAATCAATGTCAGGACCAAGTTCCTTTGAGAAGAAGCAACGGACGGAAACCAATCAAGGAGAGAAGCAACCTAGAACTAAGGAGAAACTTCCTGACAGTTAGAACAATTAACCAGTGGAACAACCTGCCTCCAGAAGCGGTGAATGCTCCAACACTGGATGTTTTTAAGAAGAGACTGGACAGCNTGATGGCGAATCAATCAATCAATGTCAGGACCAAGTTCCTTTGAGAAGAAGCAACGGACGGAAACCAATCAAGGAGAGAAGCAACCTAGAACTAAGGAGAAACTTCCTGACAGTTAGAACAATTAACCAGTGGAACAACCTGCCTCCAGAAGCGGTGAATGCTCCAACACTGGATGTTTTTAAGAAGAGACTGGACAGCATTTTGTCTGAAATGGTATAGGGTTTCCTGCCTGAGCAGGGGGTTGGACAAGATGACCTCCAAGGTCCCTTCCAACTTTATTATTATTATTAATTATTATTACGTGATGCTGGGAAAAGTGGAAGGGAAGAGAAGAAGAAAAGGATGACCAAGGTGGACAATCCTAGTGGACAATCACCTAAATAGGAGCCAGCCGTGTGCTGCAGCTGCCAAAAAGGCCAACACAGTGCTAGGCTGCATTAACAGAGGGATAGAATCAAGATCACGTGAAGTGTTAATACCACTTTACAATGCCTTGGTAAGGCCACACTTGGAATACGGCATCCAGTTTTGGTCACCGCGATGTAAAAAAGATGTTGAGACTCTAGAAAGAGTACAGAGAAGAGCAACAAAGAAGATCAGGGGACTGGAGGCTAAAGCATATAAGGAACGGCTGCTGGAATTGGGGATGTCTAGTTTAATGAAGAAAAGGACGAGGGGGGACATGATAGCAGCGTTCCAGTATCTCAGGGGCTGCCCCAAAGAAGAGGGAGTCAAGCTATTCTCCAAAGCCCCTGAAGGCAGGACAAGAAGCAACGGATGGAAACTCATCAAGGAGAGAAACAACCTGGAACTAAGGAGAAACTTCCTGACAGTTAGAACAATTAACCAGTGGAACAACCTGCCTCCAGAAGCTGTGAATGCTCCAACACTGGAAGTTTTTAAGAAGAGACTGGACAGCCATTTGTCCGAAATGGTAGGGTTTCCTGCCTGAGCAGGGGGTTGGAGTAGATGACCTTCAAGGTCTCTTCCAACTTTACTACTACTACTACTACTACTACTACTACTACTACTACTACTACTACTACTACTACTACTACTACTATTATTATTATTATTATTATTACTATTATCATGGTGGATGGACTCAAGTTACAGTGGTGGTGAGGGCACCATCGGAAGACCTGAAGGACCTGGTGGGAGACAGATCATGCTGGAGAAAAATCTATAGATGTGTCACCAAAAGTCAACTGTGATTTGATGGCACAGATAATCAATCAATCAATCAATCAAAATATAGAGCTTGTGCTAAAAAAGAGGTGAGAATCCATCTGGGGGGGGGGAAAACCCAGTCTGACACCCAAGCAGGGACCCCCCACTTTTTAAAAACCGTGCCCATAAGTCCCCTTTTTTTTTTTGCAGCGCCGCTGTAACGTCGAACGGCCACTAAACGAACGGTTGTAAGTCGAGGACTACCTGCCCGTCCCAGAAGGGACCTAGCCAAGAGTTCAGCCCCCCTCCCGTGTCTTAACAGCCCCCCAACAGTCCCCCCAGTAGACCCTCGGGCCACCCCTGTGAGGAGGGGGCGGCTTACACGCCTCCCCGAGACCCCCGTCCCTCCCCCGACCTCCCCCTCAGGGCCCGAGGGCCGGCGCCCCGCTCACCAGAGCCCTCGAGGCCGCCATCTTGGATCCACGTGTCGGCGCCGACGTCGCCGGAAGTGGCTTGCGATTGGCCGAGGCCGCCGGTCGCCATGGTGACGGCGTTTGAAAGGCCCAAGCCCGATCTGGCTTGGTCCTCAGACCCTTCCTCGTCCCCACCACGCCCGGGAAAGTCCGGGCTAGCAGCTGCAGCCCTCGGGGGGAAAGGACGGAGAGGGGTTTGGGAAAAAGAAGCGTTGGGCCTTTTCCGCGTCTTTTTTGCCCTTCTCGCCATCTTGGTTGCTGGCGGAGTGGGGCTTTTTCCGCCATTTTTGGTGCGGGCCAGTTCACGGTGGCGGCGGCGGCGGCGGCGGCGCCATTTCTACCGCGGGCAAGGTAGCAAGGCGCCATCTTCATGCATGGAGGTGGAGAGCGGGCGCCATCTTTTTTAAGGGCAGTGCTGGAAACCGCCCTCCCCAGGAGGTTTTTAAAGGACTTTTCACAGGAGAAAATTGGGGGGGCTATCAAGAGCCAATATTGGCTTAATGGTAGACAATCATCAGAATCAAGCTTTAAGGGGCATCTTCTCCAGTACAGATGTATTTTTTCCATGCCCGTGGTGCCCTTTTGGATGAAACGACTTTTAAGTGGCTGCTGCGGTCGTTAAGCAAGCGCTGTGGTCGTTAAACGAGCCAATTCTGCAAGTTGAAATTGCCGACGTTGGGGACCCCTCATTTAATGTATGAACTCGGCCACTGTGGCTTATCAGTTATTTAGTGCTTCATGTTACGACTTTTTTGCCACAGTTGTTAAGTAATAATAATAATACAGTTGGAAGGGACCTTGGAGGTCATCTAGTCCAACCCCCTTCTCAGGCAGGAAACCCTATACCATTTCAGACAAATGGCTGTCCAGTCTCTTCTTAAAAACTTCCAGTGTTGGAGCATTCACCGCTTCTGGAGGCAGGTTGTTCCCCTGGTTAATTGTTCTAACTGTCAGGAAATTTCTCCTTAGTTCTAGGTTGCTTTTCTCTTTGGTTAGTTTCCATCCGTTGCTTCTCGTCCTGCCTTCAGGAGCCTTGGAGAATAGCTTGACTCCCTCTTCTTTGGGGCAGCCCCTGAGATACTGGATCATTACTATCATGTCCCCCCTCGTCCTTCTCTTCGTTAAACTAGACCTACCCAATTCCTGCAACTGTTCTTTGTATGTTTTAGCCTCCAGTCCCCTGATCATCTTTGTTGCTCTTCTCTGTACTCTTTCTAGAGTCTCAACATCTTTTTTACATCGTGGTGACCAAAACTGGATGCAGTATTCCAAGTGTGGCCTTACTAAGGCGTTGTAAAGTGGTATTAACCCTTCACCTGATCTTGATTCTATCTCTCTGTTAATGCAGCCCAGCACTGTGTTGGCCTTTTTGGCAGCTGCAGCACACAGCTGGATCATATTTAAGTGATCTGGACTCCCAGATCCCTCTCACAGTTACTACTGTTGAGCAAGGTACCCCCTACACCAGTGGTGGCGAACTTATGGCACTGGTGCCAGAGGCGGCACTCAGAGCCCTCTCTGTGGGCGCGCGCGCTGGCACCCCAGTCCTAGGCCTTCAGCTGGGTTTTATAAAACCTTTTCGCTTTAGGCCTCCGTCACCGTGTGCAAAAAAAAAAAGGTTCAATCAATCAGTCAATTTCAACTTCTTGTGGGAAAAAAAAAGATCTTGCAAAGTTAGAATTGATTGATTGAACTTTTAGTCCCATCCAGTCTGCTGTTACCATTGCAGCTACGCCTTCCCAATGGGCCACACCCACCCAATTGGCCACACCCAGCCAATGGGCGACACCCGCCCGGCACCCAAAGATGCATAAGTGGGTTTTTGGTTGCAGTTTGGGCACTCTGTCTCTAAAAGGTTTGCCATCACTGCCCTACACTATACCTGTACATTTGGTTTTTCTTGCCTAAATGTAGAACCTTACTTTTTTCGCCCTTGAATTTCATTTTGTTAGATAGCGCCCAGTGTTCAAGTCTGTCCAGGTCTTCCTGTATCCTAAGCCTGTCTTTTGGAGTGTTGGCTATTCCTGCCAGCTTGGGGTCGTCTGCAGATTTGATGAGTTCCCCATCTATCCCCTCGTCCAAATCGTTGATGAAGATGTTGAAGAGCACTGGGCCCAGAACAGAGCCCTGGGGCACCCCACTACACACTTCCCTCTATGTAGATGCGGTTCCATTGAGGACCCCACGCTGGGTACAGCCGGTCAGTGATTCATGCGCTCATTAAGCTTCCCTTATTGTTTGTCAGAAGCCGGAGGGAAGGTTACAAATGGTGATCACGTGACCCTGGGACAGTGCAACTGTCACGAGTACATGCCAGTTGCCAAGCATTCGAATTCTGATCAACTGACCATGGGAAAGCTGCAACGACCACGTGAAAAATGCTCATAAGCTGTTGTAACTTTGAATGGTCACTAAATAAATAGCCGTAAGTTGAGGACTACCCATACAGNGGCGAAATCAATCCAGTACATAACTTGGTATAATGTGTGAAGCCAGCTATTTCTCCCAAGATTCAGATGTGATTTCAAGATTTAGCATTTGATATAGATAGCTGCACGTCGATCCTTTGACAGTTTTGTCCCTGGGCAAAAAAGGAAGAGGCGTTTTCTTACTGAAGACAGAAATAAAAATAAGGGAGATATTTGGAGTAGAAAAATGGTTCTCATGGAAAATAAGGAGTTATTGAAGAAAAAAAATGGTACTCTTTGGTGGTTTGGAAAAGCACCAAGCAAAAACAGAATTAATCTTCAGGCATATCAGCAAATCATTAGAAATCAATCTGTAGGCAAGAGTAATATAACAACGGAAGCGATGTTAATACAGGTAGAATAGAGTAGAGTAGAGTAGAGTAGAGTAGAGTAGAATAGAATAGAATAGAATAGAATAGAATAGAATAGAATAGAATAGAATAGAATAGAAAATGGAATAGAATAGAATAGAAATGGAATGGAATAGAAAATGGAATAGAATAGAATAGAATAGAATAGAATAGAATAGAATGGAAAGGAATGGAATGGAATAGAGTAGAGTAGAGTAGAGTAGAGTAGAATAGAATAAAATAGAATGCAGAATGCAGAATAGAATAGAATATAGAATGCAGAATAGAATAATAGAATAGAATAGAATGGAGCAGAATGGAATGGAATAGAATATAGAATAGAAAATAGAATAGAATACAATAGAATAGAATATCCCAAAGGTGTTTTTTCATGAGTCAACTGGACTTTCTTCTCCAACAGAATAGAATAGATAACAGAATAGAATATAGTATAGAATAGAATAGAAAATAGAATACAGTACAATAGAATACAGTAGATAGCAGAACAGAATAGATAACAAAACAGACTAACAGAGCAGAATAGAATAGAATAGAGTAGAATTCTTTATTGGCCAAGTGTGATTGGACACACAAAGAATTTGTCTCCGGTGCATGATCATAATCATAAAATGCCATCATCATAAATCATAAGATACAATACAGTAGTGATAATTGTTGTATCTTATACAAAACGATGATAAGATACAACCGTGATAACCAATTCCAAGTAAAAGCCAAGACTACTTTGATTTTTCTTTAAATTTTAATTTTTATTGAAAATAGTTAACTGTTCATTCTGTTAGAATAATTATCATTTATAGCTTACAATGATTTAAAAAGTTGCCATTGTCTCATCGTCATCCCTAATTTGGATCTCTGCAGTGAATCAAACCTTTGTTAAATTTAGGCATATTTCACGTTCATTTTTATTTCACGTTCTTCCACGTTTAGTGGTCTTGCAATGAGAAACTAGCATTAGGAATCAGTTGGCAAAGCTTTTCTAAGGCCACTAATGAATCAAAACATAAACAGGTATTCCTCGACTTACAAGCATTCGTTTAAAGTTGTAACAGTACTGGAAAAAGTGACTCATGACTGATTTTTCACACTTAACAACCGTTGCAGCATTCCCCCGTGCTCACGTGATCAAAATTAAGACGCTTGGCCACTGACTCGTATTTATGACGGAGTTCACAATATATTTATTTCTCTCTCTCTCCCTCCCTCCCTCCTTCTTCCTCTCCCTCTCCCTCTCTCTCTTTTTCCTCTCTCTTTCCTCTCCCTCTCTCCCTTTCTCTTTCCTTTCGCTTTCCTCTCCCCCTTTTTCTCTCTCTTTCCTCTCCCTTTCCTCTCTCCCTCCCTCTCTCTCTCTCTCTCTCTATCATCTCTATTTATCATTTATCTTTCATCTCTATATTCTCTCCCTCTTTTTCCTCTTTCTCTCTCTCCTCTCTCTCCCTCTCTTTCCTCTCCCCCTTTCTCTCTCTCTTTCCTCTTCCTCTCTCTCTTTCTCTTTCTTTCCTCTCCCTCTCTCTATCATCTCTATCTATCATTTATCTTTCATCTCTATATTATCTCTCTCTCTCTCTCTCTCTCTCTCCCTTCCTCATATACACACACACAATTTCTCTCGTACGGACACACGCTTTCTATGACACACACACACACACACCCCAGGAACTTCCACCATAATGCTACGGCTTCGCAACAGCCGTTAGGATAAAATCTCTTCCATTTTTTGAAGCGGTTTCTGCTGACTGCAGTCTGATTCGTTTGCAGCAAAGAGCAAAGAGATTGCTTAATTCAGTTCCTAACCCAACTGGGCTTGCGAACCAGTCCATGAGTCACATTTGCAGGTAGGAAAAAAGTCTCTGGCCTCTAAACCACAGATTCTCCACGCCGAAAACTTCCACTTCCCTGGCCTCATGGGACAGCAGGCACGCTGGCAACGCCGGGTGGCCACGCGTCCTTCTTTCTAAGGCTGTTGTTGGTACTGCTTTTCCGTGCCGGTGAAAAAGTCCTCCAGGATGCTCTGGATGTACTCAAAGGTGGGCCGATCCTCCGGTTTCTCCTTCCAACATCTCATCATGATCTCGTAGAGCTCCTGCGGGCAGCCCTGGGGACGTGGCATCCGGTAGCCACGTTCGAGGGCGCGCATCACTTCCAGGTTTGTCCTCCCTGAATTGGGCAAAGAAGGAGACGGGTGGGACATCCTGACGCGCAGCCCAACTCGGAAAATATCAAGAGAAGAGACAAGGAGAACATGGGGAAGGGGATTCCTGCAGGTAATGAGGCACACACACACACACACACACACCACGTCATGCAGACTTGTCAGGGGTCCTAAAGGGAGCGGAATCATTGGCACAGTCAGGCTGGCCGTGAACTCGTGGGGGCCTTGGTGCTCTCTGATTGTTTTCCTGCAGACGTTTCATTACTCAGCTAGGTAACATCATCAGGGCTAGAAGGGGTTGGAGGAAGAGGAGGAGGAGGAGGAGGAGGACTGTTGGTTCCTTGGTGCTCTGAGCTTGGTTGATTTCTTGCAAACGTTTCATTACGCAACTAGGTAACGTCATCAGTGCTAGAAGGGAGTGGCATTTGCAGAGAGGAGGGGGAGGAGCAGGAGGAGGAGGAGGAGGAGGAGGAGGACTGTAGGGTCCTTGATGCTCTCTGAGCTTAGTAATTTTCTTGCAGATGTTTTGTTACCCAACTACGTAGCACCATCAGTGCATGTAATGAAATGCCTACAAGAAAACAACCAAGCTCAGAGAACATGAAGGACCGCACAGTCCTCCTCCCCCTCCTTCTTCTCCTTCTGCTTCCTCCTCCTCCTCCTCTCCATAAACCCCACTCCCTTCAAGCCCTGATGATGTTCCCTAGTTGGGTCATGAAATATCTGCCAGAAAACAGCCAGTCTCAGAGAGCACCAGGAACTGCACAGTCCTCTTCCTCCTCCTCCTCCTCCTCCTCCTCCTCCTCCTCCTCCTCCCCCTCCTCTCCACAAACCCCCCTCCCTTCTAGCCCTGATGATGTTCCCTAGTTGGGTCATGAAATGTCTGCCAGAAAACAGCCAGTCTCAGAAAGCACCAAGGACCCCACAGTCCTCCACCTCCTCTCCGCAAGCCCCCACTCCCTTCTAGAGATGACCCACCCATTTTATGACCATCATGAGTATGACCATGTTGGGCAGGCCCCATTACGTCCATACCTCGAGGACTGTAGTACAAGAACGTTTGGGAAAAGTCCAAGGTGGTGTGTTCCTTTTAGAGATTCTGAGATCTCATTTTGAAATGAGAATTAGAAGAGCAAGCCTTAAGGAACAGAGTATTAAAGTCCTATTTACGGTGGCAACTTCGCCTTGCAAAGCGTGCAGCAGCGAACGTTGGCCCACAATAGTAGCTTGTTGTTATGGAAATTGCGTGCTGCAATAATGTGTGTTTCGTACACACTGGACACGCTGTGGTGTCGTCCACTTGCCATAATAATAATAATAATAATAATAATAATAATAATAATAATAATAATAATAATAATAATAATAATAATAATAATAATAATAATAATAATAAAGTTGGAAGGGATCTTGGAGGTCATCTAGTCCAACCCCCTGCTCAGGCAGGAAACCCTATACCATTTCGGACAAATGGCTGTCCAGTCTCTTCTTAAAAACCTCCAATGATGGAGCACTCACCGCTTCTGGAGGCAGGTTGTTCCACTGGTTAATTGTTCTGACTGTCAGGAAGTTTCTCCTTAGTTCTAGATTGCTTCTCTCCTTGATGAGTTTCCACCCGTTGCTTCTTGTCCTGCCTTCAGGCGCTTTGGAGAATAGCTTGACTCCCTCTTCTTTGGGGCAGCCCCTGAGATACTGGAACACTGCTATCCTGTCCCCCCTCGTCCTTCTCTTCGTTAAACTAGACATACCCAATTCCAGCATCCACAACTTTTGGAGGCAAGTAGTTCCACCAGCTAATTGTTTTCATTGAGAGGAAATTTCTCCATAGTTCCAGGTTGCTTCTGTCCTTGATTAGTTTCCACCCGTTGCTTCTTGTCCTGCCTTCAGGCGCTTTGGAGAACAGCTTGACTCCCTCTTCTTTGGGGCAGCCCCTGAGATACTAGGAGACAGCTATCCTGTCCCCCCTCGTCCTTCTCTTCATTAAACTAGACATATCCAATTCCAGCAACCGTTCCTTATATGTTTTAGCCTCCAGTCCCCTGATCATCTTTGTTGCTCTTCTCTGCACTCTTTCTAGAGTCTCAACAGCTTTCAAAGGACCTACAAACCAATCCTCTTTCCGTTGAAAACTTTAAAAATTATGAACATTTTTAAAGGGACTTTCCATCTTGTACACCAGGATTGTAGACATCCGTTCCTAAGCAAACTTAGCCAAATGGGGAAATGTGTGGGGCAGCATCTGACCTCAAAGGCCACCCTTTGTACTTGTGTTGCAAGCCGTGTGTTGCCACCTGCTTCCTCTCCAAGCGACAAAACGTGCATTGTTTCATCAAGGATATTTTTTTGAGCCTTTTTGCGACAGATTAGACCAGGGGTAGGCAACCTTGGCTCTTTTGTGACTTGTGGACTTAAACTCCCAGAATTCCTGAGCCAGCATGGGGGAGCTATGTTTGCTAGTATTACAGATCTCGTCGCAGGATGGAAGCAGTTCCTAGTAAGGCCGCCTTTTGCAATTGACTAATGGCGAATTTGTCAATGCCGATGATGGTGTCCAAGTGGTGCTCCAGTTGTTTTGGGATTGCACCCAAGGCGCCTATGACTATTGGTACTACCCTTGTTTGCCTTTGCCACAGTCTTTCTATTTCTATTTGTAGGTCTTTGTATTTTGTTATCTTCTCCAGTTCTTTCTCGTCTATTCTGTTGTCTCCAGGCACTGCCACGTCCACTATCGAGACTTTTTTGTCTTTCTTATCGACAACTGTTAAGTCCGGGGTGTTATGTGGTAGGTGCAGGTGTCTGTTTGAATTCTGAAGTCCCAGAGCAGTTTAATTTTATCATTTTCTATGACTTTCTCTATTTTATGATCCCACCAGTTCTTGCTTACAGGCAAATGATATTTCTTGCAGATCTTCCAATGCACCATTGTTGCTACTTTGTCATGCCGCTGCTTGTAGTCAGTCTGTGCGATCTTCTTGCAGCAGCTGACCAGGTGGTCCCCTGTTTCTTCAGCTTCTATCCCAGGTCCTTGTTAAGGACTCGATAGGTAGACTAAAATGCCAAATCCAGTCTGAACATCTGGCTGACTGTGTGATGATCAATAATAATAAAGTTGGAAGGGACCTTGGAGGTCTTCTAATCCAACCCCCTGCTCAGGCAGGAAACCCTATAGCCATTTCAGACAAATGGCTATAGGGTTTCCTGCCTGAGCAGGGGGTTGGACTAGATGACCTCCAAGGTCCCAACTTTATTCTTATTCTTATTCTTGTTGTTGTTGTTGTTGTTATTACTATTATTATTATTATTATTATTGATCATTGCACAGTCAGCCAGATGTTCAGACTGGATTTGGCATTTTGTCTACCTATCGAGTCCTTCCCAAGGACCTGGGATGGGCAGATGTGGATGTTTGATGGTATTACAGATCTCGTCGCAGGATGGAAGCGGTTCCTAGTAAGGCCGCCTTTTGCAATTGACTAATGGCGAATTTGTCAATGCCGATGATGGTGTTCAAGTGGTGCTCCAGTTGTTTTGGAATTGCACCTAAGGCGCCTATTACTATTGGTACTACCCTTGCTTGCCTTTGCCACAGTCTTTCTATTTCTATTTGTAGGTCTTTGTATTTTGTTATCTTCTCCAGTTCTTTCTCGTCTATTCTGCTGTCTCCAGGCACTGCCACGTCCACTATTATTATTATTATTATTGTTGTTGTTGTTGTTACTATTATTACTACTATTATTATTACTACTACTACTACTACTACTATTATTATTATTACTACTACTACTACTACTACTACTACTACTACTACTACTACTAGCTGTACCCGGCCACGTGTTGCTGTGGCTCAGTCTCAATGCGCCATTGTGCATTCATCCCAAACAATAAGTTTGCATTTCTGCAATACTTTTCTCATGCTGGATGCTTTGGAAATGTTGCACGTGGGAGTTTCAATGAATTGCATGTTCAATGGCAATGTCAAAGCGTCCAACAGATGGTGCTGTTTTTTTTAAAAAGCATATTTTTACCTGTCACAGGTGTGACATCTATATAATACAGGTATATAGAAACACGCGCGTATTCGAATGCAACGTTGTGTCAAAATTTCAAAGCAATCGGTGGAGAACTTTTGGAGATTTAAGATTTTGAACAAACGAACATTTACATTTTTATTTATATAGATAGATGATGATGATGATGATGATGATTATTATTATGGATCATCGCACAGTCAGCCAGATGTTCAGACTGGATTTGGCATTTTGTCTACCTATCGAGTCCTTCCCAAGGACCTGGGATAGGCAGATGTGGATGTTTGATGGTATTACAGATCTCGTCGCAGGATGGAAGCAGTTCCTAGTAAGGCCGCCTTTTGCAATTGACTAATGGCGAATTTGTCAATGCCGATAATGGTGT
>NW_015388122.1:0-4272 GCF_001527695.2 Protobothrops mucrosquamatus
CCTGAATATTAAGCTCATTAACCATTTTTAAGAATGTATCAGGTATTGTACTTCTAATTCTTTTTCTATTCTTTCCACATTTATAATCTAGGCATCTATCCATAATTGCATTGTAGTCTCCCATTATACATATGTTGTCGTATTCCAATTGGATAATAATATTATGTAGTTTTTTATAAAATTGTTTCTGCCCCTCATTTGGAGCATAGATTCCCACTAGAAGGATTTTCATTTTGTTCAAAATTATTTCCACAATTAAGATTCTGCCCTCTTCGTCTTTATAAATTTGCTTTGCCGAGATTTCTTGCTTAATATATACTACCACTCCTCCTTTCTTATATTGTGACAGTGCCGCAAACATATTCCCCAATTTAGGGCAGTTCAATAGATATTGATATTGTTTTTTTATATGGACTTCTTGCAACATAATTATATCTAAGTTCATCTTATACAATTTATTCAAAAACTTTTTCCTTTTTGTTGGAGAGTTGAGACCATTAACATTGATGGATATGGATTCAACACCTTTTTTCCCCTCCTTATCTATGTTTAGATCTAGTTATTATTGGTGGCCTAGACTCTTGAGGTTGTAAATCTTTTTCTTTTTCCTCCATCAATCTTGTCGGTCTGGCTTCTATAATTTCTTTGGGTCTATCCTCATCATGCTTCCCTTCGTTTTTGCCATTGTCCATATCCTCTCTAGTATCAACCCGCTTTCTTTCCACAGCCTGAACTAATGTTTCCCTTTCCTGTCTCACCTCTCCCTCAGTTAGATCTTCCTCACTACCAAAATTCTCCCTATAAAACTCTTCTGCCTTCTCCACTGAGTCTAAACGGAACCTTTTCTCCTGCCATGTGACAAGAATCCCTTCTGGTGTCAGCCATCTAAAATTGACATTTTTTCTCGTCAATTTAGTAGTTATTTTTTGGTAAGGTCTTCTCAGGTCCCTCACTCTCTTCGGTACCTGTTTGAGAACAATCAATTGTTGCCCTCGGTACTCCAGTGCCTCATATCTAGCCCGGAATAATATTGCGTAATTTGTATGTATTCTAAAAGTCTCATCCATTTCACTGGCCATTTCTTCTCTACTGGACCCCAATGCCCCCGCTAGTATATCCGCCATTGTTGTAGGAAGGTCTTCACCTTTCACCTCACATACGTTTTGAAATCGTAGGTATTGGGCAGCTTTGTCAAGTTCAAGGGAAATTACTGTAGATTCTAGTTCTTTATTCGCCTGAACTAGTCTTTCATTCATTATATCCACCCTTCGCTCTTCTCTATCCATCCTTTCTTCCATTTCCAACATTTTCTGTTCATTTTTCATCATCTGTTGATGAAAGGATTCAAATTTCCCATCCATTGAACAAGCTAATCCCTCTCTTAACTCACCCTTTATCCTAATTCAGGTGGTTTTGGCATTCTTTATCATCACTCCAGTGGACCTCCATACAAATAAATCCCTTCTTGTTGTATGTCACACTACCTCTCATCTGCCTGTTTTGAAACTAGCTGCCCCTATCAAGTCCCAAATATTGATTGGTATTGCTTGCAGTACAAATGAGAGATGGATGTAAGTCCTTTCAGAATCTTATGATAAGTCAAATTTACATTTTTAGCTTAAATTCTGAAGTTTGATATTTTCAGGCATGCCTGTGACCCATGAATGAAAGAAAAAGAAAATACTGTAAGCCAGTGGTTCTCAACCTTCCTAATGCTGCGACCCTTTAATACAGTTCCTCATGTTGTGGTGACCCCCAACCATAAAATTATTTTCGTTGCTACTTCATAACTGTAATTTTGCTACTGTTATGAATCGTAATGTAAATATCTGATATGCAGGATGTATTTTCATTGTTACAAATTGAACATAATTAAAGCATAGTGATTAATCACAAAAATCACAAAGCCCTGGATTGCACTCATTCATCATTTCATTTCATACATGATATTTATTATTAGTTTCTAAAAGAAGTATCTGGGATTTATATGGAGTCCAGAGGCATTTTACAAAAGATAGGTTATGTTTGAGAGTAGTGTTATCCTTCTCATCCAGGTGTTTTTTTTAAAAAAAAAAAAACAGAATCCACAAAAAAAATGCAGATTGAGTAGGGCATGAATTCTGAAAAGCACAAAGAAATGTGTTGGTGAATATGTTGTTGCTTTTGGAATCAAAATAGGGAGCCAGGATCTATAACAATTGTGCATTATGTAAGTCTCACATAGGACTTTGAATATTTGGGTTTAGCAATATCAACATTTTATGATTCAGTTGAATTTGAAATCAGACNGCTTTGATTTGTTCAACTAATTTGTCGTAATTATCTCTCTTTAATGTGATGCATCTAGCAGTTAATTGTATTCCTAAATATCTTATTTTATTCGTAATTTGAATACCCAATCTATCAGCCAAATCATGTTTCTGTACTTTAGTCATGTTTTTGACAAGCATTTTAGTTTTTTCTTTATTTATCTTCAAACCTGCAATTTCCCCGTACTTGCTTAAGACCTCCATCAATTTTTATCCCAGATTGCAATGGCTCTTCGATTATAAAAACTAAGTCATCTGCAAAAGCTTGCGTTTTGAACATTTCTTCCTTGATATCTAAACTTTTGATCTGCCTATCTTTCCGAGTTACTCTGGCCAATACCTCTAGGGATAAAATAAACAACAAAGGTGATAACGGGCAACCTTGTCTCGTACCTTTTTGAATTGGAAAGCTATCGGTCATTTCTCCAATAATTATTACTTTCGCTACTTGATTAGAATAAACTGATTTAAACATGTTTATAAAATTTACCCCGAAGTCCATATACACCAATTGCTCAAACATAAAATCCCATTTCACGTTGTCGAAAGCTTTTTGTGCATCAAGAAAGATTAAACTCATTTGCTTTTCATTGTGCACCTCATAATACTCCAAAATATCTAAAATAATCCTGACATTGTTTCTTATGTATCTTTTGGGTAAGAAACCATTTTGATCAGAGTGTATGAAATCTGCTAAAAACCTTTCAAGTCTATGGGCCATTATAGCCATAAAGATCTTATAATCTGAATTTAATAATGAGATGGGTCTATAATTTTTGATATACGCCAAATCTGCATTTTCCTTAGGAATCAGAGTAAGGAAAGCTTCTTCCCATGAAGCCGGTGTTTTAGCCTTGGTTAAGACCTCATTAAATAGTTCCAACATTATTGGACTTAAAAGTTCTTGTATGATCTTATACACTTCTGCAGGTAGGCCATCTGGCCCAGGTGCTTTATTATTTTTTTGTTTCTTAATTGCTTCCGAAAGTTCCAAAGGTGTTATCTCTTTGTTCAATAAAAATTTAAATTCTTTTGGGACTTTCGGTAAGTCAGCTGTTTGCAAGTACTGTACAATATCATTGTTGTTTCTCCGTTTTTCATCTTTGTATAGACTCTTATAAAATTCGTATGCCAGTGATTTCTTTCCTTCATTCTGATACACCATATCACCTTCTGTATTGCAAAGTTTGGTAATCCTTTGTTTATTGTTATGTTTTTTGATTTTATAGGCCAGCCATCTCCCCGGTTTATTGGCATATTCAAATTTTTTTTGTTTAGTACGTTTTATCTGCTGCCCTAGCTCTTCCTTGCCCATAATGTCCATCTTATGCCTAATTAAATTTATCTGCTGCTTCAACCCACTTCTTTGTGGTTCCTTTTGCAAATCTTCCTCAACTCTGGTTAATTCTTCTTCCAACTGTCTTAATCGTTGTGTTTTAATTTTGTTTTCCCTGGCCATATAGGAAATTGCCACACCTCTCATATACGCTTTGGCAGTATCCCATAAGTTTTGACAGTTCGTGTCCTCCTTTTTATTTGTCTCAAAAAACAAGCCCATTTGATTTTCCAAATTCAATTTAAATTCCTTATGCTTAAGAATTGCCCTTTTCAAAGTCCATCTCCCCATTCTTTTCTGCCCTTTCCATCTAATTCTAATTGGGTTATGGTCGGCCCAGGAATTTGTGTCGATTACAACCTCCTCTACCTCTAAATTTAAACCTGCTGACATCCACACCATGTCAATTCTGGATCATGACTGGTGCTGTCCAGAATAAAATGTAAACTGTTGTTTCCCTGGGTTCCTCTCTCTCCAAATATCCTGAATATTAAGCTCATTAACCATTTTTAAGAATGTATCAGGTATTGTACTTCTAATTCTTTTTCTATTCTTTCCACATTTATAATCTAGGCATCTATCCATAATTGCATTGTAGTCTCCCATTATACATATGTTGTCGTATTC
>NW_015388122.1:7274-9280 GCF_001527695.2 Protobothrops mucrosquamatus
AACTGAATGAATACTTGTGAAATAAAAACGTTGGCAATGCCTGCTCTTACATCCTCTCCCTTCCAACTGAACAGCAGGGAAAATAAAACTGATCTACCTCATTAGGTTGCAAGAAAATAATGCAAGTAAAGTCTCATGTAAAAGTCAATCATTACAAAACAAGCAAAGTTGTTTCCGGTCCTCCGATCCCACCTGCCCATGTGCCTTATTATTTTTTTCACACACACGCCTATCCTCCTCTTGTTCCAACCATTTGCCTTTTCTTACAGATTTTAAAACACAGTATAATTTCCAGGACCCATTTCAGTGTCGATTTCAGTTACAAGCAACCTCACGGCCGCCTCAGTCTGGCTGTTTTGATCCTCCGAGGGGAGAAACTTCACCAGCACGCTGGAAGGCGGGACGGAGAGGGGGCAGGAAGGCCCAATGAAACCCCGGCTCCCAGTGCTGGGTGGAGACGGGCGGCGCAAATGGGATACTCCTCCCGGGCATCCTTTTTGCCATTGGGCCAGCTGCCCGGCGAAGGCCGGGGCCTGGCACACGAGCGAGAAGCCTCGGCGGGATGGTGGCAGCCCAGCAGCCATGCCCTTTGCCTGATTGGACGCCCTGTCCCATCCTGCCCTGAGAGGAGTGACGGTCAGCCTGCTTCGCCCGAGCGGGGGGAAGGGACGAGTCCGAAGGAGGGAGGCGGTTACCTTGGAAAGCCTGCAGGAGCCGCGACAGGGGCAGCAGGACGTAACAGAGGATTGTCCTGATCACCCAAGACAGCCCAGTCCTCCTTCCCCTCTCTCCCAGCCACTAGCCAGCCATGCGGAAGGCTGGCTCCGCCTCGCCCAAACTCCCGGAGGTCAACGAGGGTGCCCCTCCCCCTCCTTGAGTTGATTGAAGGGAAAACGAGATGGGTGGACTTCCCAAAGTTTAATGGAAGAGAGAGAAAGCGAACCATCTGCTTAACTGTATAGGCCCTATCTGCCTGGAGACGGATAGAGGAGCGGTGTCTCGGTTCCTAAGACCATCGGAAATATGTGTTTTCCGATGGTCTTAGGCAACCCCTGTGAAACTGTTGTTCGACCCCAAAAAGGGTCGCAACCCACAGGTTGAGAACCGCTGCTGTAAGCAAAGGAGTTATACTTTATTTAGTTCTGGATTACAATCATATAACAAGTTTTTATTAGTTTTCCAGTTTTACATTTAAGTATTTAGAAAGCAGCGTGGTGATTGGGTAGTCAATAATACAATAACAAAATCTTTAGTACATATCTCAGGTTACATGATCAAAAAATTCCTTCTCTATTTCCCTTAACATTTGCCATATCATATTTAAGCTAGTAAATTTGTAATTATAACAAGCTCAGTTAAAACATTTATCAATATATTTATACTTATACATATACATGTCCTGTATTTAAATTTTACCTAATTTTTAATTACAGTATTCTAATTTAACCTTTAATATCCATAGTATTTAAATTTTGGGTAACCCAAATTTCCTTTATTTCACTATATAAAAAATATAATATCTAAAATACACCTATTACTTACTTAAATATATTCTTATTTTATTTCATAGACATTTTCTATTTCTCCTCCTATACATCACCACTTACTAATGGGGTATCCTTTATTATCTCAAATCCATCGTCTATGTTATCTGAGCTAAACAATAATTCAAAGCTATTTCCTAATAGTTAATTTTCATTTTCCTTATAAATCTAAATCCTCAATATTAGGCCAATTAATCCCTTATTTTTTATCATTTTCCGTCTCCGCAGGGAGACGGAACCACCTAGATGGTTCCGTCCCAGGTGACTGATGGACCCAGAGAGGTTCCTGACGGAGCTTGGGCCTTATCCAGAGGATCTGGTCCACGACTCGGCGGAAAATCAGGCGGCGGCTTGGGAGACAACTGCCGCCGCTGCATTGGACCGAGTCGTGCCTTTGCGGCCTCTGACCCGACGTAGATCTCGACTGGCTCCCTGGTTTACCGGGGAGCTGAGAGAGATGAA
>NW_015388122.1:10719-16876 GCF_001527695.2 Protobothrops mucrosquamatus
CTAGGGAGGATTTTATATTGGGTTCATTTTAAGGAATTTGTAAACAACACAACTCTAAAATTTGGTTTAATTCGGTTTTATAGGGGGGGATTGTATATACACCTTTGTTTTAAATATATGTTGTGAGCCGCCCTGAGTCCCGTCCGGGAGAAGGGCGGGATATAAATTAAAATAAATAAATAAAATAAATAAATAAATATTTCCCTTCATCTCAAAATCTCCCTTTAGCCCATTAGTTGAGACTTTAGGATCCTCTCTAATAAATCAAAAGACTCCATTTTTTAAAAATCTAACTCTAGCTTTCTTTTTATGCCAACCAGGCTTCCATACCAATGCTTTTAGATCATCAGATAGAGCTCCCTTCATTCTTGTACATGTTAGTTGAATCAAAGGAGACCATTTAGTTATCAATTTTCCAGAGGAATTGGCCCATTTATGGTTGTTAAGTTGTCACCCTGGTGGCCCAGATTCCCATATTTGCTCTAGTATATTTGTCTTCAATTCAATCTGGTCTTCTTCCTCAGGTTTCTTCTGGTGTAAGTAGAAAGTCATATCCAATTTTATGGTTGTTGTTTGGTTATCTAGGTTTTCAGTAGGCTGTACGTGTTGATCTTTAGCACCCTCCATCTTGGTATTACTTTCTTCCACTTCAGGGTTTGGTTGTCTAGATTTTCAGTTCATTTTACTTGCTGTTCTTTAAAGTCCTCTGTCTTGGTATTAATTTCTTCTGCTTCTATTGTTTTTTGAACTGTAAGTTCTTTGGTTGCAATCAGGGTTTCGCTTTGTAGGTTTAAGCTGGTACCTTTGTCTTTCAGTCTAGCTTTAATTATCTCAGTAGCTTCAAGAATTTTTTCAAGTATAGGTTTGTAATTAGCCGAAATTTGTTGCTGGTCCTCCTCCATTTCTGATATGGCTATAAATGGTCTTTTAGTGAAGGCTATTTATTAAGTGAGAGTCAGTGAGTATTCACCTCCACAGTCCTAAAAAGCAATTTCACCGCCCAGCTGTTCTCTCAGCTTTTAATCTCTTTTAGATAATACCAAGGACAGATCTGGGCTATGAGCAGGTCTTTTTATCAAGAATATTGACTTGCTGTACCAGGTTTTGCCACAAGATGTCCTCCCAAGCTAGGTTTTTGTCCAATTTAAGTTCTTTTTCATCTTTTTTACGAGTAGATGTAGCAAATCCCTGTGAAAGTAGGAACTTTTGGGTCCCTGAATATCAAATAGATGCAAATCCAATTATTTAGCTGTTCTTTTCAAGGCTTTATGTTCCGGAGGTAAACAAATGCTGCCATTTTAGAGGGTGGAAGGAAAACGTTCCCTTCCCTCCCTCCTCACAGGGGGAAGCAATTAAGAAGCTTTTTACAGGACGATACATGGGGTACAAAGAAGATAAGATCTCACCCAATTCCTCCGCGGTGCTTTCGAAGTGCTTGTTAGTAATTTTTGCCTCGGCTGGTAACAGCTTAGTGATGGGCCATGTTAATCTCCGATCTTTTCCCCATCAGTTCAAAGAGTTGCCCGGGATCAAACGGTAGGGCTGCCGCCCTTCCGCAATCACTCAGAGGTCCTCTTCACACTCGTCACCCCTCCAAGGTGACTTTCGACCCTTTTCAGGGTCCCCTGGTGGGAGAAAACCAGACGGCGGAGGGAGCGATCGCCCTGCATGTCCACCAGTGCTGAAATCACAAACTGGAAGCCCCTGGATTACAATCATGTTGACACACACAACAATTGATCCCATCATACAGTAATTATACTGTTTTAGCTGGCTTATAAGGACAGAATTAATTGAACAAATAGAAGAAAAAATAGATTAAGGTTATTCTAGATTCCTTCACTCACACATTCTGTTTAAAAATCCCTTTACATCAAAACTTTTAAAATAATATTTTTATTTACAGAATACCTTGCCTCATTAATGCTACCAGCATTTTACAAAAAATGAAAGAGGGTTGCAACCCAGTGGTTGCATCCAGGAATCAAGGACAAATAAAGACAAAGTGGTAGAGGAAGAAAGGAGAACAACCTCACCAATTTCCTTCCAAATGACCATGTTGTGATTCTCCTGCCAGATTTAGCAAGCTGACCTATTTCTGACTGTTATATTGTTAAAGCCTATCATTCATTGACAAAATTCCAAATATCCATAAATACAAATGTTTGATAATCCCTAGTATAAATTTTAGCATAACATTAAAATTTGCTAAAACATAACTTAACAAAAAACATTTACTGGTCCTTTAATCAGAGTTAAGAATATTTCCTTTAGAAAATATATCAACAAGAAAATGGCAATAATAAAATTACAGGTTATGAGTTTCATAGGAATACCACATAATCACATTTACGCAAATGCTTTAACTATGATTTCTTGAAAAACAAGAGTGACCTAGTAAATTCCATTCAGAAGTGGGATTTATAATAAATTGTTCAATTCCCATTTTCTCAATTTTCCCCCACAATCTTTTGTAGGATTTTAAAAAATCCAGGAATAAATTAGGATTCTGAATTTGACATAAATCACAGCTAAAACAAAGCAGCAATCATAAGCCACCAACTATAGTTTCAAATTCTTTCCTTTTACAAAAATAAACTCAGATTTTCTTGAGGCAGATTTACATAACCATATTATAGCTTGTAGTTGCATGTAAACTAGGATATTGTGAAATCCATAAATGGGTATAATGGATATAAAAAGTCTGCACACACCTATTGAAATATTAAAAAAAATCAGATCAAGGTAAATCACTTCAGAATTCTTTTCACTTTTAATGTAACATAAGCTGTAGAATTCAATTGAAAAACAATTGAAATATTTTAGGGGGAAAATAATTAACATACAATAACGTGGTTGCATAAGTATGCACACCCGTAAACTAATATTTTGTTGAAGCACCTTTTGACAGCATTTAGTTAGTCTTTTGGGGCAGGAGCTTATCAGCATGGCACATCTTGCCTTGGGAATCTGCCCACTCTTCCTTGCAAAAGTATTCCAAGTCTGGCAGATTGGGAGGGCATTTCCGTACACAACCTGTTCAGGTCATCCTATAGATTTTCAGTTGGATTCAGATCCAGGTTCTGGCAGGGCCAGAGCATCGGGGAACTCTACCTGAGGATTGGAAAAGAGCTGATGTGTTTCCCATCTTCAAAAAAGGAGAAAAAAACAGACCCAGGAAACTACAGACCATCAGCCTAACATCAATAACTGGGAAGATATTGGAAAAAATAATAAAAAACAGATCTGTGAATATCTAGAAACAAAGTTATAACTAGAAGCTAGCACGGGTTTGCTAAAAACAGATCATGCCAAACTAATCTTATTTCATCCTTTGACAAAGTGACTCAATTAGTAGACCAGTGAAATGCTGTGGACATATTATATTTAGACTTCAGTCAGGCATTTGACAAAGTAGACCACAACCTACTTCTTGGTAAGCTAGAAAAATGTGTGATAGACAGCACCACCACCAGATGGATTTGTAACTGGCTGACAAACTGTATTCAACAAATAGTCCTTAATGGTACTACATCTACTGTACATGGAGGGAAGTAAGTAGTTGGGTACCACAAGGTACTATCTTAAGCCCAGTACTCTTCAATATCTTCATAAATGACTTAGATAAGGTAATAGAAGGAGGACTCATCAAATTTGCAGTTGACACTAAGCTGGCAGGAATAGCCAACACCCCAGAAGACAAGCTCAGGATCCAAATGGATCTTGACAGACTTGAACAATGGGCCCTATCCAATAAAATGAATTTTACTGTAATGTGGAGAAAAGCAGTTTTAAACTTAAGCAAGAAAAACCAAAGGTACAAATACCAATCAGATGAAACCTGGCTCAAAAACAGTAACTGAGAGGGACCTTGGAGGCCTACTGGACAATTACTTAAATATGAGCCAGCAGCAGCGGAAAAACAAGCTATAACAATCTTTGTTGTATAAACAGAGGCATAGAATCAAAATCACATGAAGTATTAGTACCACTTTATAAAACCTCAGTTAAGACCACACCTGGAATACTGCATCCAGTTTTGGTCATCACATTAGAAAAAAAATAAGACTTTGGAAAAAGTGCAGATAAGAGCAACTAAGATGATTAAAGGCCTGGAGACTAAAACATATGAAGAATGGATATGGCTAGTCTAGAGAAAAGAAGGACTAGGGGTGACATGATAGCAATAATTCCAATATTTGAGGGATTGCCACAAAGAAGAGGGGGTCAACTTATTTTCCACACCATCAGAAAGCAAGACAAAAAAACAATGGATAGAAACTAATCAAGGAGAGAAACAACCTGGAATTAAGGAGAATCTTCCTAACAGTGAGAACAATTAATCAGTGGAATAGCTTGCCTTCAGAAGTTGTGGGTGCGTTATCACTGGAGGTTTTTAAGAAGAGACTGGACAATCACTTACTTGAAATTGTAGTGTCTCCTGCTTGAGTAGGGGGTTTGACTAGAAGACTTCCAAGGTCCCTTCCAGATCTATTCTGCTTTGTAAGCTCTTTGCAGACCATGGCTTTTGCCATGGGTAATGTCAGACAAATTCTACTACCACGACTGAACTTTATATAGGTTGATCAGAGTCACTTTAATTGATGGCAAGTGTGCACTAATTACTATTTAACATCAGTTTGAGTATGATTGGTTAATTCTGCACACAGCCACCTCCCTACTTTTAAGAGGGTGTGCATTTTTTGTTATCTTTCCAGTTTGTTTTTCAGTTGACTTGTATAGCTTATATATTATATTAAAGGTAGAGAAAAAACTGAAGTAATTTAATCTGTCTTAATTTTTATATACATTTCATAAACCTGGCATTTTAACAGGGGTGTGAAGATGTTTTATATCCACTGTATCTCTTATATCCTCAAATTTGAAGATGGTAGATATCCTCTAAGATGACTTGAGAATTGAGTACTGAGTTGTAGCATATTCTAAAGTCAATCTACATAACACCATCACTACTTCTATAATGAAATAAATGGTGGAGGAGAAGCAACAGCAGTGGGCATAATAGTAGTTCCCAAATCCATGTCTGGATTAAAATGTTTTAAAGACCTGAAAAGGTTGAAGACTATGGCTCTAACATTGATGATCATGAAATCATTTTCCCTTTATGAAAAAAAACATGTTCAGAAACAAGTCAAAGATGGCTCATTCATACTAAGTACAACCACTTCTGCTGACTAAGAACAAGCATTAAATGAAATCTTGCACCAAAAATACTATCTCGTGGATTCTATAAAATGTCTATCAATTTGTAGAGGGAGTAGAAGGAAAAAAGGAGACATTTTTACATTATTTTAACTATACTTTCTTTCATTATGCTCTTGGGTTAACACTGGGATGATTGCCAGTCTCTCAGTTTATTGTTGTTAACAACAGGTCCATGAGGAGGATGTTCTGGGAACCAAAGTCTTCCCCACACTTCCTTGCTGTTTGTGTGTGTATATGTGTGAATGTGAGGGTGAAACTTCAAAGTAACTCCCTTTCCCTCAATGCATTTGTGAAGGTGAAACATCTTTTAATCAAGGCTTCATTAAATCCCAGTATTTCCATTGCATTTGCCAATCTGCAACTTCTATAGTAATGCAATTACAATGGCTTTTAATTAAGTACATTTTAATGATTCCCATTCCTATTCAAGATAAAAACCTAGGAACACACTATCCCCTATTCCTAAATAAATGCCCCATTATTTACATGTTAACAAACAGCAATGAAACATTTTGAAGAAATGGAAAATAGAAAAGGTATGCAATTGCAACTCTAGTCATTAGTTTCCAAAACAATTTTTCTATATTTTTTATTCTCTGTGAAAAGGTTATAAAAAATGTGATGCAAAATTGATGTAAAAGAACCATTACTCTCTCTTGCTGTATACTAAGTTTCTTTTTTTCCAGTTGTCAGAAGTAAGTCTTCATCCTGGTTCATCCAAGCCGGGAATATTATTATTATTAAATAAGCAACATGGCGACTGCTTTGGGAAGATGGTTATAGTTTATTGCAGAAGCAGAGAGTTGGCTCTTCAGGAAAGAGCAGAGAAGAAAGAGAGTGAGCACATGGCCAGTAGCTTTTTTTTATACCCTCCCTAGCTTCCTGTTTGGAAGTCTTCCTGTTCCTGTGGCATGAACTTTGAGGCTATTTC